>NW_013667317.1:29942-50238 GCF_000517525.1 Limulus polyphemus | reverse complement strand
CTCTTGGCTACTCTTTACCAACGAATAGTGGGAGTTGACCGTCACATTATAATGCCCCCAGGCTGAAAGAGCGAGCATGTTTGATGGGACGGGATTCGAACCCACGACTCCCAGATTGCGAGTCAAGCGCCTTATCCACCTGGCCATACCGACCGGAGCTAGCAGGGTAGTCGCCCAGTGTAAAGCAGTAAAGGAAATGGTCTAAATGGGCTGTTTAGATTACTCACAAGGAACGCGAAAATATAATGGCTTGTACTGAACGCTGAATTGCCTAGTGACAGCTCTGTAACTCAGAGAAGGCTCATTACGTTATATTTCAACAATTTTGAATATGCAAACCTACAAGTCACCTGCCAACCATACCCGATACAAAGTCGCGGTGGTATTAGAGCTACATTTTGACATTTCTTGGCGTTCCATGGGTAATGTGATGCCACCGAAATTGATCACTTTTGGGAAAAGTATGTAACAGCCTTTTTCGTCGCAAATCTTGGGAATTTAGTTTCCACGACAGGGATATCCCTTGTTCATAATGGTATTTTTTTAAAAAAAGGAATATGAACCATCCAGAAAGAGACCTGTAACAAGTCTACCACAACTGTGACGAGCAAAGTGCGGCGTATTTCTAAGAGGTGAGAATCCAAGACTACACGTCATGACCAAAGCAGTTCAAGTGCTCAAAGTAACATAAACAAAAGAACCACCGACTGGAAAAGTAACACAAGTCACTTCCATGATATATTCGTTCAACCAACTTATCTCAGGCAGCTGTAGGATGAAACGGGTATTTGTGCTATTTCATACGAAAATGCACTGGTCAAGTCACTGGATACACCACCTACAGACTTCTCTGTGACAAGACTGCTGAAACGGGCACTGGGAAACTGTCGTCCTCATACACAAGGTGGCTTATAGAAAGGTTGCAGAGAGGAGGGGTGTGTTTCGAACATGGCAACCTTTTGACGGAGCATTTTACAATGGAAACTATTTTCAAGTTGTAAGATCGCCAAATAGAGCATGACAAGACGTGTTGACTGTAACGACCTGGAGAAGCTCCAAAATCGTTTTAATATAACGTACTCAACCTCTGTATACACATACATACATGCCTAAATATGTGTTTTAGTAAAATAAACAAACATTTTACATTAAATTTACAAAAGTAAGAGTTAAACTAGACAATTACAATACAAAAGGGATATCTATTATAGCAAATCACCTATAGTACATGGTAAAAGTGAACATTTTAACGAAGTAACTAAGTAATTTCCAAAATACAAATGAGAAAAGTATTATAAACAGTATTAAAAATTATGTTGGCTTTTCTGCATTTTACTAGTAAATTTTAGGAAAATTACTTGAATGTTTCACTTCTACCTCTTGTCCTTAGACTAAGCAAGACTCTTGGAACACAAGCTCTTGTTGTCCTCTTTACCCCTTTCATGTGTAGTATCCTATCAACGAACATGCTCATCCTTTCACCATGGTTCGTTATTATGTGACGGTCAATCCCTCTATTCGCTTGTAAAGATTAGTCCAAGAGTTGTTGATAGGTGGGATTGACTAGCTGCCTTTCCTCTAGTCTATCATTTCAAAATTAGGTTCAGGATGTCAGAAAAACACGTAGGTTCAAGAAATCATTGTAACAAAAAAAAAACATGATACCTATAACCCGAGCACTTTCGAAGGGTAAACCTTTCTTCTTCAGTATGACCCTGAAGAAGAAAGGTCCAATTTTTAAAAGGTTATAGAGTATCGTATTTTTGTACTTCAAAATTAGGGACAACTTGCGTAGATAGCCATCGAGTAGCTTTGTGAGAAATTCAAAGCAAGAAACAACAAGCCATGTATAGTACGTAATTAATGAGAGACTGCATGGCAGAAAACGTATAAATCTATATGATCTGACTTGGTGGGTACTTTGGTTTTAATAATTCGATTTGGTCTAATGAAACTGGGGGGGGGGGGGTGTCCAGAAAATCAAATAAAAGTAACTAATAAACAATACTTTGATGAAAGCAGTCGTGGAGTACCTTAAAACACACCAGAAGACTGACGAAGCTCACTAATGAAGACATTTGCCAACTAAATAGCGTCTTCTGTTTACTATAGTAACTTAAGATGCTATTTACAGCTGTAACCTAAGCTCTATTAATTACAAAGCACCATGCTTTATACTCCACAATAATAGTTTTTATTACGATAACAATTTGAATATCCAATAATCTTACCCATTGGTCATCCCAGAGCCATTGGCTATACAGGTTAAGAGTCCTGGCATTGCCATTTGGTTGAATTGTGATGAATTGTAAATGTAGATGGCGCCCAAAAGTGTAGCCCAACTAGAAGGCTTACATAATAGGATTTTCGAAACGATGGTTGTTTCATTACGCTACTATAAACGTTTACAAGACAGGAAATTTTAATGTTTCGAAGAAAGAGGTACATGTTGTGTTGAACCATATCTTTAAAATACGAGAAGATTTGATTCTGCTATGAAAAAAAAAAAAGAGAGGCGCTAATCAAGAACAGTTTATCACTAGAAGTAACAAAAAAAACACGCACACACACAAAAACACGGAAAGATAAACAAGACAACTCCAAGGATTTTTAGATCAACAAAAGCTAGACAGGAACCTCGTTCGCAAGCTTTTCTCAAAAAAGGCCCGGCATGGCCATGTGGTTCGGGTACTCGACTCACAATATGAGGGTCGCGGGTTCGAATCCCCGTCCCACCAAACATGCTCGCCCTTTCAGCCGTGGGGGCATTATAATGTGACGTTCAATCCCACTATTCGTTGGTATAAGAGTAGCCCAAGAGTTGGCGGTGGGTGGTGATGACCAGCTGCCTTTCCTCTAGTCTCACACATCTAAATTAGGAACGGCTAGCGCAGATAGCCCTCGTGTAGCTTTGCGCGAAATTCAAAAACAAACAAACAAACAATTTCTCAAAAGACATGGCCGAACAGAAAACTAACTGTCAAAAGCTGTGAGTGCCAACTGGCATGTGACTAAGGGAAATATTTCGACGCATTGCAAGAAGTACATTTTTTGGTTTGTTTTAGCGTAAAGCTTCGTAATGGGCTATCTTCTCTCCGTCCATTGCGGGGAATCGAACCCTAGATTTTAACGTTGTAAGTCCTTAAACTTACCGCTGACGCATCAGGGGATAGTTTGTTTGTTGGCCAAACTCTATGTTGGCCAAGTACAAAAGTCAAACGTATCGTCGAATTCTGTCCTGCTGTGATTCGATGGTAAGTTTCTGGACATATAATACTAAATTTTGGAGTTCGATTCTTCGTGGTGGACAGAGCACAGATAGCTCTGGATCAATGGTAAGTTTCTGGACATATAATACTAAATTTTGGAGTTCGATTCTTCGTGGTGGACAGAGCACAGATAGCTCTGGATCAATGGTAAGTTTCTGGACATATAATACTAAATTCCGGAGTTCGATTATTCGTGGTGGACAGAGCACACATAGCTCTGGATCGATGGTAAGTTTCTGGACATATAATACTAAATTTCGGAGTTCGATTCTTCGTGGTGGACAAAGCACACATAGCTCTGGATCGATGGTAAGTTTCTGGACATATAATACTAAATTCCGGAGTTCGATTCTTCGTGGTGGACAGAGCACACATAGCTCTGGATCGATGGTAAGTTTCTGAACATATAATACTAAATTCCGGAGTTCGATTCTTCGTGGTGGACAGAGCACAGACAGCTCATCGCGTACGTTTGAGCTAAAAAAACAAACACCATTGTCAAATGCTGTATCCAGAAGCTTCGTTCGTTCTCGGACAACTGAATGCTAAAACACAGGGCGATTAACGCAACATTGTCGGATAAACGGATAACGATATGCTAAGGAAAAATATCTATAACAGAGACTGTGGCTCTCTGTTTGGTCAGCAGATAGTTGCTCAAAACTGTCAACCGCTATGAGACAGGTCTGAAGGAATAAATCTACTAATCTTGTTATCGTAAGTCTGAAAATTGTGTCTCGATTGAGATGTATGCTAGCAAAGCAGTAACAGCACTGTTACGTTTTTTCTTGTTTCTTGTTTATTAGTTGTTGTTGTTGTTGTTGTTTTTTTGCTATGCAGCAAAATTAGCTCAGTGTGCTGAGAAAATTAAAGTTTTGACATTCTTAACACGTTCCTTCTGTTGTGAGTAGTGAATTATTTATAACTTTATACTCTGGTGGTGAAACGGTGCGACACAGTCTGCCTCTGTGATATTTTTTATTTGCACATCATCCTTCATAATTGCCGCGATTTCCTAACAACATTGTACAACTTATAAATCACCTTGTACATTTTCTGAAGACTAAATTCTTCTTTCTTATTTTATTGGAAAAAATCTACATTCACAAAGGCCAAGTGATGTAACATACGTCGTATATATTTTTCCTAAACACCACCAGCGATCTTTCAAGTGTTTTCAATGTTTGAGACTAACTTTAGATACGTGTGTTAGCAAACCTTTCACACTTCTATTTGTTTTAAGAGTTTGCTTATTGAACTTCGTGCAAAACTACTTGAGAGCGTTAGTCCTAATTCTGAACTGATAAACTAGAGGGAAAGCACCAGCCAACACCAACTCTTCCTCGACGAATAGAGGGATTGACCGTCAAAATATAATACCACCAAAGCCAAAACTGTGGGCATGTCCGGCGACGAGTTTCGATCCCGCAACCCAAAGATTGTGAATTAAGTGCCTTAACCACTGACCCATTCAAAACTGTTCTAATTGATCACTGCAAGAGAGTTCTAAAACAGGGCAACTAAATCTGCCTTTAAATTCGGTGAGAAGGAACCCACTTTTTTTAGAAAATAAAAGTTTGGAGACGGTTTGACTGAGTAATGAAAAAAAGAAAAACTTTATCATAAAAGTACGACGTCGTACATTTATAATAAAGTATTTTCATTACACAGTCAAGCCGTCCCCAAACTTAAATTTGCCTTTGTTTCAAGAAAAAAATATTCTATGAAATTTATGGTAATTAAACTTTCAATAAAGTTCCATTCAACTAAATACAGCGATGCAAAACAACAACAACAACAAAAAAAAACGTTTCAAATTATGTTATGCAATATAGTTAGGAAAAATCTCATAAGAGCAGAACGTCGATTACAACAAGGACAGGGTAAAAAAAAATCAAAGGAAGTTAAATTCATTGAAACATAAAACCGTTTCGTACATGATAAGCGTCGAACGAGCTAAAGGTTTTATGTCAAGTTCAATTAATTTCCTTCCATTTGTCTGTATATTAACGTCTACGTGTGTATACTACAGAGCGACACCATTGCTAAACTTAATTACACATTACACATACAATGATTATTCGCTATCGTGCTTGACTTGTTTAATGTCAAAAACCTATATTAAATCAGTGTTCGAATCTCGTCACATCGAGGAAATTAACCTTTCTCATTGTAGATCGTAACGCTATTTTAATTCATTCACAATAGTTCTCACACTCCTTATATTTGGCAAGATATACTCTAGATGTAGCATAAACATACATTTTCTAGTAAAGAGACTGAAAATTACCGCCAGAGGGCGGTTCAGTAACCTTATTCTAAACAGCTGCCTTATGTTGCCTTCTTTCGAAATGCTAAAACTAGGTCACGTTAGTCAGATACCACTACGCACACAGGATCGCTGTATCATACATGATGAAACTGAGCTTAAGTACTTCTCACCAATAAATATGTCCTACAAGTATAGCAACTAGCCACCTACCGCTAGACTTTCCTAATATATCATTTATGAGGTGTATACATTGTGCATTAAAAAGAGTTATATGTGTTAATACATGCTACAAAATTAACAAGCACTGGAGTATATGAGACTGTTTGAAATATTCAAGACTTTAACATTCAAAATATAGCAAAATGTAATCCGGTGCAAATCATATCATATTGAAATCGTATCAGTGCTTTAAAGCGATATCAACACCTTCTTTCGTGTGATGTTCCCCATTTAAATAGTGCGTACTTGCCTCGGCAGTACATATATCCAAATTCAAACGATATAGAGAACAAGGATGACACAAAATTATGAAGCGACTAAACAGGAGGGAGGAATAGTTGGAGCATCATTCCCCCCTTCCTCCCCAGATACCGAAAATGACCTAGGTCTCAATAAATCTGCAATGCGATTGCCAGAGACGTGTTGGGGTTAGAGAAATGACAATTATTGCACTGGCTGAAGTGGTCGGAACTCCATACGCTGCGGAACACGTTACGGGTTAAAAAACCAACAAACAGTTCATCAAAACTAAAGAAAATTACGAAAACTAACAGAAAGCAGTTTTCCTGTCATATTTTCTCCTCTAAAAGACAGGAGTTTCGAATTCTATAACACTACAAAGAAAGGATATTGTCTGTAAAACTTCCTTGAGTTTACCAGTTTTCATGTACGTAATGAAATGTTAAAAAATGATCCTCTTGTTTTTATTATCCCCTGATACTTGGGGGAGTTGTTTATTTATAAATGTGGCAATAAAGGAGTTAAAACTTATGTTATAACGGAGCTCCATATTCAGTTTGGTTTAAAGTGTAAAAAAGTACAAAACTTTCCGGAATAAACAGCCCAGAAAACACCACTATAATGGTTTTCGTTTAAAATGATCAAATAAAGTTCTTCTCAACACACACTTCACAACAGTCAACGCATTATTTTGTCTCTGCAACAGAATCCCACCCATTTCATGCTATAAACAGCTAAACATTCGTATTATTTCCGAATAAGCACTATCTTACATGTGTATAGGTATGCATACATATAAATGTTAATCATCTAAAATAGTCTTGAACAATAAGGAACAGGAATACTTTCTGTTCAGGTTTACCTAGAACATATGTGCAACTAGTGCTATAAACTGATCCACCCAAGTACAATATTTTGAGTTACAGCAAACGAATGATCAGTGCGATGCAACCGTTGCTACGAGTGGTATTAAAACTTTACTACCGGTCTCTTCGATCACATGAGCCCTCATTCGCATCATTAGACAGTATAGTTGAAATGGATGTCAAAATTCAAACCGTTCATCCGAGTTCTTATCTATTTAAACCGTCTTTTTGGATCCACCCGATTACCTCTATAAAATTTCACCGAAACCTGTTCAGCAAGCTTTCCACAACTTGTAATACTATACAGACAGACAAACAGACGGTCAACACTGCTCTATGTATATAGATTTCAATTCCACTGTGTACATAAATAGTTTATTTTTCTATATGTTCTCTCTCTCTCTCTCTGTATGTTGTTTCATGACTACAACTATATTCTCAATCATCTACTTTGTGACTAATACTAATTACAGTCTGCTTTATAATCACCAGTGTATACAAAATCATGGTTCATCGTTTTGATGTTATACAAAACAAGATACTTCATAATTACAACGATACACAATATCATGGTTCATCGTTTTGATGTTATACAAAACAAGTTACTTCATAATTACAACAATATACAATATCATGGTTCATCGTTTTGATGTTATACAAAACAAGTTACTTCATAATTACAACAATATACAATAGCCTGTTTCATGGCTTTGATGTCATACAAAACAAGTTACTTCATAATTACAACGATATACAGTATCATGTTTCATGGCTTTGATGTCATACAAAACAAGTTACTTCATAATTACAACGATATACAGTATCATGTTTCATGGCTTTGATGTCATACAAAACAAGTTACTTCATAATTACAACGATATACAGTATCATGTTTCATGGCTTTGATGTTATACAAAACAAGTTACTTCATAATTACAACGATATACAATATCATGTTTCATGGCTTTGATGTCATACAAAACAAGTTACTTCATAATTACAACGATATACAATATCATGTTTCATGGCTTTGATTTCATACAAACCCAATTACTTCATGGTCACCAAGGTATATAAACTGAAGCATGACGAGTTAAAAGAGTACTATTAGGTCTAAATCTGATTTCCAGAATCCATATAGAGAACGACTCGTAGCAACTGTATATTTTAATACACACGTTAGTGTTCAAGAAGACTAACTTCGAAATTGTGTGGTACTGTTCTTCACTGCAATGTCAACATTTCTTATACATACAGTTTATGTCAACCCATTAAAAAACAAGTATTGCATAACTCACAAAGTCACATCTAGAGGCATAATAAAGAACTCAAAACTCTGACAAATAAACTTACCTCATAGATGAGACATAACTGTCCTCCTCACATCAGCAAATAACTTTTCGCAAAGTTTAAAATAACATTTACTTTTTACATCTTGTCTTCTCAATCAATGATAAATTTTTTATTCGTTTAATAGAGTAAACTGAAAAAGACAAAAAAAAAAACGTGGTGACTTTATAGAGATTTTTGAAAATCATGAATTCTTATACTTTGTTTGAGAATACGGTGGCATTTCTTCCTGTTGGATTAAATCGATTTACATGGACTTACCTATCCGTACGAAATATTCATTCATTTTGATCGTTTGTGGTATTTTGTGTTTGAATGAACAAAGTTTATAAAATGTAAAAACAACCAGGGCCCGGCATGGCCAGGTGGTTAAGGCGCTCGACTCGCATTCTGAGGGTCGTGGGTTCGAATCCCCGTCACACCAAACATGCTCACCCTTTCAGCCGTGGGGGCGTTATAATGTGACGGTCAATCCCACTATTCGTTGGTAAAAGAGTAGCCCCAGAGTTGGCGGTGGGTGGTGATGGCTAGCTGCCTTCCCTCTAGTCTTACACTTCTAAATTAGGGATGGCTAGCGCAGATAGCCCTCGTGTAGCTTTGCGCGAAATTCAAAAACAAACAAAAACAACCAGAATCACTTCTGCTCTCCTATAGTCGAGTGAATTGCCTAGAATACTCACTTATGAGGTTATGAGGTTACGTAGAGTTCTAAACGAATCTGGTGGCCGTGTGAGACGGCTCAATGACTGCAAGGTTAAATCTAAGTGGGTTAAACCCATTTCACAACACCTCTAGTACAAAAGACACTTTGAGCTGAATGGTCTGATCGAAAATGACAAACCGACCGACTTATCTGGTATCTATGACGCTTTCAAAACCTGTGTATCGGGGGTAAGTATTAAAACTCTGTGATTTTGCTCTCTGGTCCATACTCAAACAGTACCAGTACTTTAAGTGTCTACAAACAAATGAATAAATTCCTTAACACATAAACATTGCTGTTTGAAGTGGAGTTCCGAGGGATAACAGATCCATTCCCGAAATACCTATTATTTTGCAATGCATAGTGCAGTCTTGGCCAAAATATTTCAATACTGTTTTATATTAATATTATTGTCTACATGCATGGAGTAGTTATTGAGTAAATGCTCGAGTACTAATTAAGAAGGCAGCGTATGATCGGACAAACATGTACGAATTGTTATTCTGGCCTGTATAAGTTGTTCTGAGCATTTATTCGTCAAAACACACATACACGCCTATTTTGTATAAAAGGGTGTGATTTGGGTATAATCTTTTTCGAAACAGATCAACGCTGTGTTCAGACAATTTCTCTATATTTGATGTAGTCATGGCTCGTCACGTGCCATAAGTTATAGAGCGTCAAATTGTTCGACTGTCCAGAAATGGAAATTGCTAAAACAGTAGGATACTCCCAGTGCACTGTATCCAGAATCCTGAAACGCCATCGGACTACAGGAAACACTGTTCCTGGAACGTTTACTAGTAGACGCCGAAAAACTTTGCCCGAGATGACTGTGTTTTGATTATGTTAACAAGTCATGGCCGAAAGAAGTCTTGCAACACCTCACGCCAGGAATGACGTTGACACATTCAATCCAAGATATCAAGAAGAACAGTGAATAGGAGACTGACAAAACAAGGTTATTTTGCAAGAAGGGCTATCTGAAAACCGATATTATCCAGAACTCACTGCCGACACCATGTTACTTGGGCAAGAAAGCATGTCGACTTACAGTTAGGACACTGGTAACGTGTCACCTTTTCAGATGAGTTCTGTTTCCGGCTTGTTAAAGCTGGTGGTAGGATTCGTGTTCGTCGTTTGCTTGGAGAATAGATGAGGGAAGATTATCTTTCTCACAGGGAACACATGGGAGGTGGAGCAGTACATGTTTGGGCAGCTATTCATCTTGGTGGTGAAACTACTTTTCATATCCTCTAGAGAAACATCAGTGGCGCCCCCTACAGGCATCACATGGACACGATATTTCTGCCATACGCTAGGCAAGGTTTGTCAATAACTTCATGTTCTAGGATGACAATGCCACAGCCCACAATGCGCGTATTGTACAATATTATCTCGACCAGGAGCCGTTACAAGCTTGACATGGCCAACAAAATCTCCAAATTGATCCCATAGAGAAATTTTGGGCAGAATTGAGCCGAAAAAAGTGCTAACTTCGGCCCTAAACCAGCTAGTGTAGTTGAGTTGCAGCGCCTTCTAGTGACAAGTTGGGATGAAATCACGGGTGGATTCCATCAATAACCTTATCGACAGCATGCCACGTCGCCTTGCGGAGGTTATTTGGGTACGAGGGGGATCAACACAATACTGAATGTTTAATATGAACTGATATAAGGTTACAGATGTTATATTTTGTCATTATATGTTTTGGTAAGATTTTGTTGTGATAGGTGAAATGCTGAAGTACACATGTTTCTACAAGTGTCTGATAAAATTGTTTGCTGTTCTAATAAATCGTTCATGACATCCATAGAAGCTGTCTCATTATACAAATTAATATGTAGATGTTTAATATAGCATGCATTTGTCAGTTTGACAGCATTAAGCGTATGTGTATTCCCTCCTAATAATAATGATCTTATTTGTTATAAAATATGCAAACATTTTGGCCAAGACTATCTACACCCACCACTCCCTTACACATGTGGTGACATCGTCCATACTTCCCTACTCCTAGTTTCATTTTTACATTGTTTAATGAAGTTTAAAATGCTTCCCACGCACACGTTACTCTTTGAATTATATATACATATAACAGACGTCACCGTCTCTTTGTCTGTTTGGTGACACAAGTTGTGAGGAACTAAGTAAACTTAGCGGATCTTCATAGATCGAGATTTGATATCGGACAAACGGTTCGATTTTGGCAGTCATTTCTATTTGATCGCCGCCAGTGAAGATTTAACAGAGCCAGGCTGGTCGGTAGCCAACGTTAAAACTAGATTGACGTTTCGTGTACTAGGGCTGAAAACGATCCCCTTTTATAGTATTGCGTTTTAAGCCCGGCATCACCGGGTACCTATGTTTGTGTATATAAGGCGTTTATAAATGCGTCGAGAACCGAAACTGTCATCGAGAAGCTTTTTATTGAATAAAGAACATGATAAATTGAAACAAATTTTAAAACGTCATGATTTTTTTGGTAAAAAAATAGATTATATAAATATTTATATCAGCCTCTTTGCAACAAAAACGTTTAAAAATCGTGAGTGAAGAAAATCCTCACCACGTTTTGGGCATTCGTGTGAAAATAATAACAGAAAATTACCGACTAGAAAACTTCTACGAATAATATAACCTAAATATGCCCAACTCCCCATTTCTTTTTCCAACTATTCTAACTTGTTAACCTACTTATGTAGTATGATCTAGTTTATTTGTGTACTATTACTGTATAGTCAAGTTTCCTTTTCGTTAATTTTCATGAATGTTAAAACTTATCTATAACTCTCTGATAAATTACAAGGTGCTACACCAAGACAGAAAAGCTAGAATCACATTAATGGTTGTTTAACTTATCTGACAGATCTTTGTACTTGTTAACAAACACTGTAGAGATACAGAATTCTACACTTGGATTAAGGGTGCCAAGTTTTTGTAACAGGCGAATATAGCGTGTTTAATCTCCGAGGTCGTTGACTTTGCTAATTAAAGTAAACGTTAAAATAGTATGAGAAAAACCTATCAAAGGTAGTCCTACGAACAGCTGGCAAGGTGATAATCCACAAAATAATTCCAAGGAAGACAAATAGACAAACAACAAAATATATTTCTAAACGGAATTATGTAGAAGTTCACAGCCTTCTTTTATAATACACGTACATTACTTTGAGGTGTTATTCAACAGGTGTGTGTTATTTATACCAAAATACACAGGAATGATGGTAAGGGATTATTTGATATTGATTGATAAGTGGAACTCAAATTAATTGGAATGATATACGATTAACGTGTTTCAGTCTTGAAATACGCATTGCAGAAATTCCGCAGTCATTTACCGAATTGTTTTGTGAAAAACCATTATGTAAAACAGAAATGACAGCACAAAGTACATAACTAGTCTCAAAATTCAATATAATTATATCACAGTAGCAGGACACTAGTTTTTCAGAAAAATAATTTTATCAGCTTGACAGTTTGTTTCCAATTTATTTGTTAGCTAAATTACACAACATTTTCAGAACACTGGTATAGAAAATGAAAATCGTAAAACATTTTGTTCCCCGTTTCATAACTTGGGCAGAACTAAAAGTTAATGTTATTTAGGCAGGGAACAAAGTAAAGTAACAAGAAGTATTTTATGAGCAATCAAAAGAACTTATCGATAACCATACTGGTGACTTGGCACCCAGAGAGTCTGAAAATCTTATTATAATGGAGCTTGCGATGTATACGTGGGCTACCTCTGCTCTGCCCATGACGGGAATCGAAACCCTGTATCTAGCATTGTAAGACTGCAGACATAATACCCACTGGGGGTGGGGGAGCGCTAATTCTTAAGACAGAAAAGCTTGAAAATGAAGTTATCTAAATTGCACATTATATGTGCCAGTAACGGCGGATGTGTTTGAGATTCAATCAAATGATATTTTCATCTTTACCAGTTAACATAAATAAAATTAATTATTATTTAGAAAAAGTGTATACAACTGTTAAACAGTAACCACTATTTGGTTGTAACGAGGCGGGCATGTTATTGGTATTGTTTTCTTCAAATGGTATTTTGATTGAAAGTTAACTTTTAATCTTGACCCTGGACAACTTCTGGCATAGGAATAAATACCCGTGTTATAATACTTATGTGTGTGTTAGACAACTACTGGCATAGGAATAAATACCAGTGTTATAATACTTGTGTGTGTGGTAGACAACTTCTGGTACAATAATAAATACCCGTGTTATAATACTTGTGTGTGTTAGCAATACTTAAGTGATTGTTTCTATAACATCGAGACAGCTACACAGACGAATATATACAGACACATAGAAATAGATGTATAACCAAAATATCAAATAAAAAAAAGAGTGAAATGAATAAACAGACAGGGGGAGTACCAGTGCCAGTTAGATGAGCTTTTATAATGGCATCAATTAACTTCTCTTACCAACAACGTAATGATACTAACTCAAATGTGTAATATCCTCAATTTCCTTTTAGATTCTATTTAAAACAATAGTAATTTTTTTGTATAATATCTAATAGTTGACAATACGGGACAGGTGTTATTGCTCTTACATTGAATCAGGTGCTCTTCCTCACCAGGTGTGCGACTGCAGCCTTAAGGTTTTTTGGTGAAGTATAAAAAAAAAGCTGATAACTTTATACACTGTACATATACAACACTATTTAGGCCATAAATTGTTTGGGTTAATACACGTGATGGCTAAAAAAGAATCGCACAAAACTTACCAAAAAAGCTCCTATTTTAACAATGATGACTGTTTTCTATTCCCGTTTTTATATTTTATGAATCTCTCAAAAACTTTCTTGAAATCATTTGAAACAAGATACAAGAAGAATTAAAGAAAAACGCATGCGGTTGACGACACGATTAATACAGATAAAAGCATAAATGATTAAAACCTCTAAACTATTTTACACTGCTTCTTCTTATAAAGTATTTTCAAGTCATGCATGTAGTTTGAGCTTAGTAAAGTCTCAGATAGTCAATTAACATAAGTTTTAAAATGTGTTCGCAGGTAGATGTACGAGTATGCTGTAAGAAATTCCAAAATGTATGAAATATGCTTGACCCACGTTCACAAAAGTACATAAAAAAGAATATTAACACTATTGAATCATTTAGTGTTTGTATCTAAACGCAATGTGCCACGTTCAGTAAAAAGTGCCATTTGATTGTCCCATTGTGAATATCCGAAATAAAGAAGTGAAACACGCTAGTCTATTTAACGGTTAAGAAAATCTGACAGATATTAAACATTTAGTGGAAATTTTTCGTGGAAGAAACCAAACAGCAGCTGGAGAAGAACTGATAAAACCAACTGAGCGGAAGTTGGTCTTAACTTTCAGTTGTACGTTTGACATGATCAGGACGTGACCTACATTTTCTTTCCTTTAGACTTGATTTTTCCTGTTTTTGTTTGGGAAACAAAAGAGTTTTAACTGTTGGTGGACAAATAACTTCCGATATTTTTAGAATAAGACGAGTAACGTTATCTTATTGAAACCAGACACAAATATAGTCTATAATTGGTGCTGTTCTTTGAATTTGTTCTATAACTTCAGTGTAACAAACGAAAACACGCAGATGAAGAAACACAATTAATGCTTGATTGGTCATTTTTCAGCAATTCTAAATGGGGTCACGGATGGGGGTAACGTTTGGTCTATCTTTTGTCTCGGTTTATTCCTATGGGTTTGATTGGTTTTGAAGAATGTCATACTTAGACAGACCAAGCCTAGAACATCAGTAACAAAAATACAAAAAGCATAAAATAAAAAGTATTCATGAATTAAATGGTATAGCATGTTGCTGCTTTATGAATCGTTGTTGAAAATGTATACAGCATCACGAAAAAAAGGCAAATAATTACGATTCCCAGTAACTATTGTTTATATATTTTAATAAAAGACAAGTTCTGCCATCAAGTGATAAATGGGTAATTAGTGGTGAACTTATGAAGAAAAACACTGTGGAAAGTTTCAGGATATTAAAATAAAAGCGTTACGGGACGATATTTTTTGTAATAAAACAAACTTCAAACTAGTGAATAATCCCTTTCCACTAAAGAATTATATACACACAAAATTCTTTAAGGAAAACCTCATTTTCAAAATTAAATAAATTCTTCACGTATAGAAGATACAAATATTAGATAAAACAATCTATCTTACTCATTAGGAAACTAAAAGTAGAAAATAGTCGTGAGTATAACGTGTAGAGCACCCTAGTGATATGAACTGCAAACTATGTCAGATCACACTGTAAATCGAATTGACTGAAATTAATAGCCCACTTAAGGAGGTTGTAAGTATAAAGCATATTATTTATACATCGTTATGGTACGGACAGCAATATCTAGTTTAGTAATACAAAGTAAACGACTACATAGTCATGAACACGTCAGGTGAAAAGTATATTTAACTCTTCAGCTTCATGTGCGCAATCTCATCTTACATGTGACAGTTACCAACAATACCACCTCGTCGATGTCACAAACGTCTGTAAACTTACCAGTTGGATTATTTTGCGATTGACTAACTGACTTGCAAGCAAGAAGAGTTTAGCACTGGCCAAAGCACAGGTTCTCCTCCTCCTAGTGTGAAGTCCTGTCGCAGCATATTTGCCAGTGCGCAGTCCAGATAGCGTGGTACAATCCACAATTACATAACCACAGACTACACAGAGACAACCAGCAAGTAGCACACAGACTACACAGAGACAACCAGCAAGTAGCACACAGACTACACAGAGACAACCAGCAAGTAGCACACAGATTGCACAAAGACAACCAACAAGTAGCACACAGAGACAACCAGCAAGTAGCACACAGACTACACAGAGACAACCAGCAAGTAGCACATAGACTACACAGAGACAACCAGCAAGTAGCACACAGACTACACAGAGACAACCAGCAAGTAGCACACAGACTACACATGGTTCTAGAGTGAGAACTGATTCAGAGTCTTACAAAGCTGCTTTTCTGGATGGCTAATCACTATGATTCTAGAGTGAGAACTGATTCACAGTCTTACAAAGCTGCTTTTCAGACTGTCTAGAGTCACTATGATTCTAGAGTGAGAACTGATTCACAGTCTTACAAAGCTGCTTTTCAGACTGTCTAGAGTCACTATGATTCTAGAGTGAGAACTGATTCACAGTCTTACAAAGCTGCTTTTCAGACTGTCTAGTCACTATACGTTTGAAGTGAGAACTGTTTTCACACACACGGTCACCCTAGGAAGTAGCATCGCCTCTGCTGATTGAGCAGATAAATCTTCTCTGAACAGTTCCACCATATTACATGATTATTTGTTAGTAACCTCTCAAGGCCAACTAGGTAGTCATCTTGGCTCAATAGACTGATTAGAGAAAGGCAGCTCAGACTAGACACAACTAGAGAGTTGACAAGCTCCCGCCACGACTGTACTTTCTGTAACAGGTCAATATTTTTTTTTCTGGTCAAAGCAGTCCCGATAGATATTACAAAATATAGAAAACTTGTAATCGAACATTAAAGTTTATGTAACAGAAATTACGTTACGGCAAGAGTCCCAGCTGCTTCATTCTGGTATTACGTTACGGCAAGAGTCCCAGCTGCTTCATTCTGGTAGAAAATACTCAATTAACATAATTAATGAAAGCAACCCTATACCTTCTTCAAATTATGCAGATTTCTACATTTTGAAAATGGACTTGACCTCAAAATCTCCAACGTTGGAAGCTTTGAAGTTACATTATTCGTTTAAGAAAAGAACAAAAACACATGATTCTCAGTTTCTTGTGTTAAATCTTGAAAAATTCTGATCGAGAATTGTATTGCACTCTCTGAACACTTTTTAGGGCTTTCAATTACTGGGTTGGATCACTTTTCACGAAGATTATATAACTACATCCAAGTAGCAGAGTAACAAAAATATTATCAAGATACACCACCATACATTGTTCGTGAGGGTTAAGGTGAATGTAAAAGTTATATCTTAAACCATTTTCGTGTTATTCACCTACAGTTTTTACGAAATTGTGGTAATACAATCCCAGGATATTGACAGACACAACGTAACTCTTTATATTCATATAAAGCAATCTTCACGAACACGATATCGTTGAATTTTAAATTCTTCTTTATGCCAATGGTCTTATCTCTTGTGTTTTATTTGTCATTGAAAGACTGTTTGATCAACGGTCCGTGTCAAGCGCTGCAAGTGTTTTTAAATAAATAAAAAAAGGACATCAGGTAAAGCAACCGACTTGTTGCTGGCTGATTCTACGTAGTTGGTTCGTGACGTATCATTGATGATACTACCCATGTAAGCCGCATGTTCTGTTTGCATTCTAAAATAGTCGTTTTTAAACAACATGGATCAACTATATCCTAAACTTGTTTATGTTATTAGGCTTTTTTATTTTACACTGGAATTCCTACACTGAACGTCAAATGATTGTAGCCCTCCAGTAGCACAGCGACATGTCTGTGGACTTAAAACGCTAAAAACCAGGTTTTAATACTCGTGGTGGGCAGAGCACAGATAGCCCTATGTGTAGCTTCGTGCTTAACTTCAAACAAGCAAACAATCCAATGATTGTACCTGATGATGACAAAACCTTGTCGAAACGTTGTACATTTGCTGTTATGTTAAATTTATATTAAATTTTTTCTTCATTACCCATTCAAGCCGTCTCCAGCCATTATTAAACAAATGATTGTTTGTTGTTAAACACAAAGCTACACAATGAACTATCTGTGCTCAGCGCACCACGGGTATTTATATAATCATTCCTCGTACCTCATTAAGGACGGGGTTTGCAAGTATTGTCACAGGCAGAGGGCAGCATGACATAGACAAAGGCAATAGTTAAATAAACTATGACTTGAACAGATATTAGTTCCAGATCAGAAGCAGACACAACAATGTGAGTACTCATCAGTCCCCGGTATTTCACCATGTTCAACCCCCCTCCTCCGAGAACCGGGTCCACCCTGTGCCAACGAACCAGGGTAAAGACATATTAGGCGTTGTTGATGGGGCAACCTGTCTGGTGAGTTTGTTTTTAGACTACCTATTGACGTACTTGTGTATCTTCGTCAGATAAGTTTTTTTTTCAAACTGAGGAAGATTCACGCAAGAATCGAAACGTTGCATAAGTACAAGCTCACCAAACAGGTTGCCAACATCAACAACTCTTGACAGTTCTCCACCGTTAAATATGACTTTAAAGTACCAACGTACACTTTATAATCTAATCTACTTACATGACGATAGCACTGTTTCGATAGTATTGCGTTCTATAGTTTGATATATTATTGGTTCAGTATATTCAGTACAATCACATTCTACTTTCAATATATATATATATATACCATATAAAGCAGCCCGTGTTTCCTTAATGCCCAAACCTCTCTTTTTTTTTGTTACACACCCCAACTTTATAACTAATACAAAATTAGGTGTTCCTTACAAAAACTTATTAAAATATTTATGTTTAAATACAATATACAACTCCAAAACTAAATAATAACCCAACACTCTAATCAACTATTTGTAACAACGGACATGCTGTTTCATACATGTTATAATATTATTAGTTTTAGTATCAACAGCATCTTACTGAAAGTACGGATGAAATTTTTTCAGCAAGTTATTTTTCAACCACTTACTATTTAATCATCTTTAGCAAGATAACTAGCCGTTTTGACAGAATTATTAAAGCATTTTTGGTTAATAATTTTAACTTCAATTACAAACTTCACACACGATGCGTGATTATGTGGAGTATGTTTAATTCACACATGATGTGGGGTTATGTGGAGTATGTTTAATTCACACGTGATGTGGGGTTATGTGGAGTATTGTTAATTAGTTCCCGCTAGTTATTATCTACATTAAGGGAAGAAATATTAAAAATGAAACTGGAACGTATTTGCTTCAAACTAAACAAAAAAAGAAAAGAATTTTACCATAAACAAAACTTTTACAGTAGTAATTGTTTACATCAAACAAAAAAAGAATCATACCTTTAGAAGTGTTAATTACTGACTCAACTCTCACACACCCTGCATACAAACTTTTGCATATTTTTTACTCACCTACACTTTTAAGGATATGAATTTCCACTCCTTTTACCATCTTGGGGTGTTAATGTTGAAAACACCCAATTACATTTTTTACTCAACCTTTTTTTTTAGTTGTGTGTGTGTGTGTGTGTCATAGCACACGTTCATTATGGATTTTGTTTTATTGATGGGTATAAGATAGGAATATCTCAAATTGTGCTTTCAATATTAACCATAAATAACTGTCAGTTAGAATAATAGCTTAAGTAAAGAATCAATAAAAAAAACATAAGATGGAAATAAAGTAAAAAAAAAGCGTTTTACTCTGAGATAGCAAAATTTTATAAGTAAAAATATAATGAACAAGATCCAATTGCTAATTAGGTGAGTGATCACAGATAAAGGAAATACGCTTCTGTCAAGTTTCCAAAGTTTTATTTTAATAATCATCCGTTATACACACCCTCTTGTTTTATTATTCGTTGTACACACCCTCTTGTTTTATTATTCGTTGTACAAACCCTCTTGTTTTATTATTCGTTGTACAAACCCTCTTGTTTTATTATTCGTTGTACCCTCTTATTTATTGTCACCACGTACATCTACTCTGATTTTCTTCTCTCTTCAAATGGAAAAACTGATGAATATTAAAATAGTAGCACTGGAAATACAAGAATTCGAAAGTCCATATCCCCAGTTGAAGTTCATTCAGCCTGAGAAGTAACAGCTTATCATACATACAAGAGAAACGAACACGTGAAACCTCAACAGAAACACATACACGACAGTAATCGGAGAGCGATTAAAAGGAAGCTATTGTATTCACATGTGGAACTATCTTACCTGTGTATGGAAAGTGCCGTATTCACATGTAGAACTATTTTACCTTGTATGGAAGCTGTTGTATTCACATGTAGAACTATTTTTACCTTGTATGGAAGCTGTTGTATTCACATGTAGAACTATTTTTACCTTGTATAGAAGCTGTTGTATTCACATGTAGAACTATTTTACCTGTGTATAGAAGCTGTTGTATTCACATGTGGAACTATTTTACCTATTATGGAAGCTGTTGTATTCACATGTGGAACTATTTTACCTATTATGGAAGCTATTGTATTCACATGTGGAACTATTTTACCTATTATGGAAGCTATTGTATTCACATGTGGAACTATTTTACCTATTATGGAAGCTATTGTATTCACATTGTGGAACTATTTTACCTATTATGGAAGCTATTGTATTCACATGTGGAACTTTTTACCTTTGTATGGAAAGTGACGTATTCATT
>NW_013667317.1:20506-28942 GCF_000517525.1 Limulus polyphemus | reverse complement strand
TAGTTCTACATGTAGAACTATTTACCTGTGTATGAAGCTGTTGTATTCGACATGTGGAACTATTTACCTGTGTATGAAGCTGTTGTATTCACATGTGGAACTATTTTACCTATTATGGAAGCTATTGTATTCACATGTGGAACTATTTTACCTATTATGGAAGCTATTGTATTCACATGTGGAACTATTTTACCTATTATGGAAGCTATTGTATTCACATGTGGAACTATTTTACCTATTATGGAAGCTATTGTATTCACATGTGGAACTATTTTACCTGTGTATGGAAAGTGACGTATTCATTAATTGAACTATTTTACCTTGTATGGAAGCTGTTGTATTCATAATTGAGCAATTTTACCTTGTATGGAAGCTGTTGTATTCACATGTGGAACTATTTTACCTATTATGTAAGCTGTTGTATTCATAATTGAGCAATTTTACCTTGTATGGAAGCTGTTGTATTCATAATTGAGCAATTTTACCTTGTATGGAAGCTGTTGTATTCACATGTGGAAGCTTTTTATTATTTATGTGAAAGCTGTTCTTCCCTGTTCAAGATAAACCATAACCATTTTATAAGCTTGGATACAAGGTAAGATAGAACACTTGTTTGGAAAGCTGGTTAGAAGGATGACGTTTCAACAAGCTTAAGCGTTTATTCATCACGAACGTTATGACAAGAAGAGTAAGCATCCGAGTCTCGGCTGACACTATGACAATACAGAAGTGAGTTTTAGGTTCCCAACTTAAGTAACAATAAAATTTGACTCTTATGGAATTTTCTCTCGTGCCTAGCTTAAGCTTTTACTTCCTGTTCTGTAAGTACTCAGTTATCCACATCATCTCGTGAAAACAAATCTTCAATGTATAAAACTAACAGGCTTGCTTAAGAAAATGATAATTTCTGGTGATAGTATCTTTCTGTAATAGCATTACGGAAGCAGCATAAGAAAAAGTGATACAGTACGAGGCATTTAAGCACCCAAGTGCAGTTACTTCCTCAATAGCTATTTGCTTGTAAAATCGCCCCAGTAGCGAAACATACGAATACTACATACACGAAGAATAAGTAGTTTTGTCCATCATTAAACAATGAAGAGTCACAATGCAGGCAATTCAGTCTCCAACTTTCCTATACAAGTTGGAGCTACCAATGGAATAAATATGACTGCATTTGGGCTTGAAATTATGTTAAGACCAAAGTTATATGTATATTGTGGTTGAGGAAGCTAAAGTAATATCTGGAAAATATTAATTTTTGGACTTCTTCAAATAAAAGAAGTTTCTTACTAGTCCTAATACCTCATATACATACAAAAAGGACGATGGACAGGTGTATAGCAAAGGTAGATGTTCAGAGGGTGAATTGTAGGTGTTGGGACGTTGCGGGTTAAAGCACACAACACCTAACTGATCTTCCGTCGCAGCTATCTTGTTATATATTTGAGGATTTTTTTTTATTATTATATCCAGTGGATGGAATATCCCCAATGTTTTGGCATTCTATTACTAGAGACATTTTACTTAAAAAATGATATCTTTTGTACTTATATATATAGTTAGTTAGTTAGTTATTCAGGAAATTTTGATATAGTTTAAATCTGTTATCAACAACGGCTTTAGTTTTGAATTTCTCACAAGACATTTATTTTGATCTATACATCTAATCACACCACACATCTCGGTCTCGGTCAATACATCTAATCACACCACACATCTCGGTCTCGGTCAATACATCTAATCACACCACACATCTCGGTTTCGGTCAATACATCTAATCACACTACACATCTCGGTTTCGGTCAATACATCTAAGCACACTAGACATCTCGGTTTCGGTCAATACATCTAAGCACACTAGACATCTCGGTTTCGGTCAATACATCTAAGCACACTAGACATCTCGGTTTCGGTCAATACATCTAGTCACACTAGACATCTCGGTTTCAGTCTTACATCTAGTCACACTAGACATCTCGGTTTCAGTCTTACATCTAGTCACACTAGACATCTCGTTTTCAGTCTTACATCTAGTCACACTAGACATCTCGTTTTCAGTCTTACATGTAATCACACTAGACATCTCGGTTTCAGTCTTACATGTAATCACACTAGACATCTCGGTTTCAGTCTTACATGTAATCACACTAGACATCTCCGTTTCAGTCTTACATGTAATCACACTAGACATCTCGGTTTCAGTCTTACATGTAATCACACTAGACATCTCGGTTTCAGTCTTACATGTAATCACACTAGACATCTCGGTTTCAGTCTTACATGTAATTACACTAGACATCTCGGTTTCCGTCTATATATCTAGTGTCAACTATTACGAAACGTCACGTGCGCGAAGTCCCAGAATTAATACTTTATTAATTGCACATTAATATTAAGACCCAAGAGAGAGAGAAGGTAATTTTTGTTTTAATATGACAAGTTTGGCTTAACAGTACCATTCAGACTGCGAATTTGAATTGGGAGAGGTGGAGGATGGGGAGATAAAGACAACCAAATATTTCTTACGCAACTGGTGTGATGTCCTCGAGAAACTACACGCCATCGATGCAGGATTTCCAGGTCAGCTTTTGTTACAGTTGAAAATCAATAACAGAACAAAGAAGGTTTAATTCTTAACACTATTTTGATGAACAAAGAACGTATAACATTGCTGTGACAAAAACTCATCTCGAGTCACGTATTGCATGTTCTATTTCCTCTGTTAGGACTCTTCTGATAGTACAGCATCTTCAGTAACGTTTTTTACATAAAATTATTACTCATAAACGGTAAAACTCAAGACATGTTCAATCTCTAACAGTTTTGGTCTGTTTAAAATTCTAACAAGTGCAGTACGGTCTTTTTTTCTGTCAAAACCACACTGCACATTCTAAACGACAAATAAGAGAATATGCAAATCGTTTAAATTTTTTAGATATTATTAAATATTATTAACACTTGCATAAAGTTATTAAACCATTATAATGTAATTTAAAAAGAACTTGAACGCTTTCTGCATAGTTCTATATGACATCTTTATTTTTTACTGTCTAAGAATAACTGAAAATCACACATTAATGACCGCCTACGAATGCTCACATAACTGATAATAATAATAATAACGAGCTAAGATGTTAATATTGAAATTGCTGTAAAGAAATCAACTTATTTTTAAGTCCGACTAAATTACAGACCTAGTTGTGCGTGAATGTGGTGTTTATTTGTTGGAGAAATACCAAAGAATCATACTCTATGCAGTCTGTCTTGTGCGATATAATGGAACTTGAATCGCATTAACAGTTTAACTAAATTCGAACATCTCTCTCTGTATGTGTGTGTGTGTGTGTGTGAAACGTCATACATTTTATGTGGATGTCTCTCTGAGCCATGTGGATAACGTTGTTAATCTAACGAGACCACAGCAATAATAATTGTTTAATTTTTTAAAATTTGAAACAGAAGTTTAAAAGAATACTTTAATGGCCGATAAAGCCGTGTTAAGCCTCGTATCGTATTAAAACAACTTTCTTGAAAAAAATTATGTACTTTATAACTTTAATAAAAACTGGATATAAATCATTCCCAAAGAAAAATGTAGCTTTTTTAACTCGATCTAAGCTTTTACGTGTCTATACTTTCGATAAAAAACCTCAGCTATTTTCTAATACGTAATAATATTTACGTGAGAGTTGCAAGTGTGGTCGCTTCGTTTTTACGTAAGCTATCCAGTTATGTAGCATGAAATGGATGTTTAAACAACCTATGTAAAAGTAGTAGAAAATAAAACAGAAAACATTTTTGCTACCTGTTTACCCGTAGTTATTCTAATAAAAAAATATACAGATATACAATTCTAAGCTTCTTTTGGACAATATATTAATTCAGTGATAGCAAATCACTAACTAACTTGTTTATAACAATGCTGCATTTAATTCTTAGGAGATTAAAGTTGAGAAATTCCTAGAGCCACTGTTAAAACACTCATGATGTCAATGTTAAGAAACTCCTAGAGTTGCTGTTAAAACACTCATGATGTCAATGTTAAGAAACTCCTAGAGTTGGTGTTAAAATACTCATGATGTCAATGTTAAGAAACTCCTAGAGTTGCTGTTAAAACACTCATGATGTCAATGTTAAGAAACTCCTAGAGTTGCTGTTAAAATATTCTTGATGTCAATGTTAAGAAACTCCTAGAGTTGCTGTTAAAACACTCATGATGTCAATGTTAAGAAACTCCTAGAGTTGCTGTTAAAATATTCTTGATGTCAATGTTAAGAAACTCCTAGAGTTGCTGTTAAAACACTCATGATGTCAATGTTAAGAAACTCCTAGAGTTGCTGTTAAAATATTCTTGATGTCAATGTTAAGAAACTCCTAGAGCTGTTAAAACATTCTTGATGTCAATGTTAAGAAAGTCCTAGAGCTGCTGTTAAAACATTATTGATGTCAATGTTAAGAAACTCCAAAAGTTGCTGTTAAATATTCTTGATGTCAATGTTAAGAAACTCCTAGAGTCACTATTAAAACAATCGAGATGCCATGCTAGTATAGAGATCAAGTCAATCATAAAAACTTCTAAACGAAAGTAAAGAAGAATGTAATAATATGTCAAACACTATATCTAGTGCCAACGAGACCTTTCACCTAATACCAGGTTTCATTAGGCAGGCTGGTATACGACAGACATATTAGTGGTCGAGAAACTATTTATAGCATTAATTATTTGAATGGTTTGATTTTGAATTTCGCGCAAAGGTACACGAGTGCTATTTGCGCTAGCCATCCCTAATTTAGTAGTGTAAGACTAGAGGGAAGGCAGCTAGTCATCATCACCCACCGCCAACCCTTGGGCTACACCTTTATCAACGAATAGTGGGATTGACTGTCACATTATAACGCCCCAACGACTGAAAGGGCGAGCACGTTTGGTGGGAGGGGGATTCGTACCCGCGACTCTCAGATTGCCAGTCAAGCGCCCTAACCACCTGGCCATGTTGGGTCCAATTACTTGAAGAACAATTGTTTCGGTGATAACAAAATTAAGTTTGTTTACTGTAATTGTTAAGTTACTTATAGCGTCAATGTTGATGCATACCTGAAGCCCGTACCGTCGTGCCGCCAAATCTCATCCTACCAAATAATATCCCTTCTTTTGACCATAATGCGCGTGCGTGTGACTTAAACGAGACTAAATATTCAGCATTTTAAAAGAATAACATGGGCCTAAAATAATTCTAGGGGATGTTATCTTTCTTTCACTCCTTTTGGGTAGATTAGCCAAACTGATAGCTTAGCGTATTTTAGTCTTCTTTTTTCAAAAGGTAAAATGAACAGGGTCAAAATTTGGTCTAAAAATAGAATTTGGCACAGTGGTGTCAAATCCTATACGCAAGAAAAACGTGATACCTCACCGACCTTCTTAAGGGTGAAGCCTCAAGCAGCAGAGAGATGGGTTCACACAGTCCGCTAGAAGAAGTTCAGAAATGAATAATAATAGCTTCTGAGTGAACCCCCACCCCCTTATCTGTTTTAAATTGAGGCTCAAGTCAGATGCCCGACTATTATTTTAAAGAATTAGATTACTGCTTTAGTAAAATAAAAAAGGTTTTAATGTTTCAAAGAACGCAAGATTCCAAATAGTCATTTGTCTTACTTGTGACTCTTGGAGTTCCTTAACATTAACATCACGAGTTTAACAGTAACTTGTGCTTAAAGGTCGACACTGCCTGATGTGTAAATATATTCCTGACGTCAGCAACTTCTGAAGTCAGAATTATATATATGGCAAGGGCCTGTACAAAAATGTACCTAAGCCAGCGTCAGTTAATTTTAAAGTTAACAAACTTCTGAGTCACCATTATTAAACTACAGAAATCAATAGTAGTAATAAATTCTTTAATTCACCGTTATTAAACTAAACATATCAGCATTTAAAACGTTTGTTTTGGTAAGCGTTAATTAAGTATTAGTTAATAAATTATAAAACTAAGTATTAATAAACTTTAACAGTATTGATAAATTCACAATAAGTAATAAAAAACCCACACACACACACTTAGAAACACTAGTAATTACTGACAAACTCCAAAAGTCTATATTGATGGACCCCACAAAGGGTGACCAGACGATCCAATTTTACTAGGACAATCCCATTTGTTTTTTTGGTAGTTTATCTCTACCTGTCGTAGAAAAAAGAAAACGAAAACATAGAAAAGTTTTTGCGTATTAATATAATTCAGAAGTTCGTGTCCGAAGGTCTAGAAGCCAGTTTTAGGAACGATACCCAAGCATGCTAAGTAGAGAATAATAATGTTATATACAAGTTCACTAAATGTGTCATGTCGTCACACATCTAAAAACTTGAAATTGTTGATAAAAGAACTGCTAGAATTATCACTATAAGTTTAAGCGACGTAACTCGGGTCTTATCACAAAATATAGAACAAAAAATTACTTGAAGAAGTTTAGTTAATCAAAAATTTAACCTTGTGTAATAAGCAAACAGAAAAGATTGTATATGATGGTTAAAGTCTACAGGAAATGTGGGGTTCCTCCAAGCAACACAACGTATAACTTCTGTTAATCTATAACGATTGACAATAAAAGAATGTATAAATATTTCTATAGCTCGGTCCTTACGCGTGTATATCAGTCCACTAGTGCTACCTACAATCATCAAATGTGTATATCAGTCCACTAGTGCTATCTACAATCATCAAATGATATCAACATCGGACACACCATTCCTAAATTAAGTTTGATATCATGAGAGACCAGGTTAAATATTTTCACTCTTCTTTTGAAGGCGAACACCAATCAGAAAATAAGTATCCCTCCTTAAAGTATCCCTTTAATCATATCAGATGATTAAAAGGCCTGACACCATAGTTTATTAAGTATCCCTCCTTAAAGTATCCCTTTAATCATATCAGATGATTAAAAGGCCTGACACCATAGTTTATTAAGTATCCCTCCTTAAAGTATCCCTTTAATCATATCAGATGATTAAAAGGCCTGACACCATAGTTTATTTTCTTCTCTAAAGCTTTACCTAGATAATCCTGAAGTACGAAAATATCTAGGTAAAACTTTATAGAAGAGAATAAACCATGGTATCAGGCCTTTTAATCTGATATGAACGCAAATTAATATGTATCTGAAACATAAATATGATTAGAATAGAAATACATATGAATAAGACGATATTCTAATTCTAACAGAGTTAACTTTTCTCTTGTAAGCTCAGCCTTTCTCCGTTAGTCTTCTGTTACCACTTGCTGCTTAAAAAATCTGAATCCCTCATAAATGAAGACTAATTATCTAAAGAGACATCTCTCAGATCTGAGACAACTCTGTATGCGCATAGCTAATAGAGTACATTTTGAATATAATGGTTGGAGACGGCTTGAATGGGTAATGAAGAAAAACTTTAAGTTTAACACAACAGCAAATGTACAACGTTTCGACAAGATTTTGTCATCATCAGGTACAAGTAACTTACAGGTACCTGATGATGACAAATTCTTGTCGAAACGTTGTACATTTCTTGTTGTGTTAAACTTATATTAAAGTTTTTCTTTATTACCCATTCAAGCCGTCTCCAACCATTATTAGTCTCAAAGTGGGTTCCTCGTCATAGAATCATCAGACTTATTTTTACCCTTCGACCATCTCAACCAAACCATACAAGTAACCAGCTAGCCTAACCGAACAACATACGTCATTAGCTTTAGTGTTTACGCTTCGACTAGATCGTGAAACAACACACGATCAGATTTATTTCCTACGTCTCCAAGTGTGTTTCTTAGCTATAAAAAAAAGCTGATATCTACCTTAACTTTATAAATAAGTAATTACATTCTAACGGATGTGTCATGATTCAAGATGTGAGTATATATCTAAGTTTTTAAACCGTTGGAATGAAATTGGACTAAATTTGAAAAAAACAAAGGGTGTCCATTTAAAATGACGAGTTACATCGAACATTAAGCCTATATATGAAGGAGAAGTGATTGTAGTCTTTGAAATTAAAAATCAATGTATGGGAAATGTTGTGAAAGTGTTAGGAACGAAAACCTTAATGAAAATTTTAAAAAGTTTCATGTGTTTAGTTTAAGAATAAAGTTGGGGTTTATCTTCGAGGAGATGAATGTTTTTCTGTGAAAATTAGATTCTCGGTGCATTTCGCTTTGAAAACAAAAGTTGAAATTTTCGAACCTAAAACATGGAAGAAATTTACAAAATTTTACACCAGAAGTACTACAAAATAAGTTAATGTGCCTTAGTTTATCATAAAGGTGAAATTATCTACTAGAGGAGTAGTTTTCCCAAGTTTAAAACTAGAGGAGTAGTTTTCCCAAGTTTAAAACTAGAGGAGTAGTTTTCCCAAGTTTAAAACTAGAGGAGTAGTTTACCCAAGTTTAAAACTAGAGG
>NW_013667317.1:15926-20424 GCF_000517525.1 Limulus polyphemus | reverse complement strand
TTAAACTTATTTAAAGTTTCTTTATTACCCATTCAAGCCGTCTCCAACCATTACTAGTCTCAAAGTGGGTTTCTCGTCATCGAACATTTTAAATATGTTGCATCTAGTTTCAATCCATAAAATATATACACACAAAGCAAAAATAAATAAACAAATATTATGAGTGCCAGCAAATTTACTGCCATTCTCTGGTCCTATAAAATACAACTGTTATGAGTATTCAATACAAAGAAAAGCGTTGACCGATCGCGACTTTCGTACAACATAATACTAAGTCATGCTTAGAGTTTTCAGGATCTGGGATTATGAAATAATAATTAGGTTGTTTTGGGGTCAACATATGGCCACGTGGACAGACCTGGTTAACATGTGGCCTCAGACATTAAATGAGTTAACACAAGCAGTCTCGAGACTATAAATTAAAATTGAAAAATTTGAGATTATTAACATATACTTAACTCACCTCTTCTCGACTTCATCGTGACGACTACCTTTAATGCAGCTAATTTAATAGCAAACGATTCAATTTTCTCTCTTGGATGATTCGCTAAACGGCTGTAGAAACTGACACCAAACCACTGAATGAAATCGATCCACGCGCATGAAAGCAGTAACTGCATTTCAAGGTATTTCGTTGCGTTAGTGACAAATCACACAAAAACCACGTGGTCTTTTCAACTGCGCGTTAATAAAAGATATATCCACTTGAGGGCGCATCTATACAATCCAGTCAACGAACACACGCACCGCCGCGAACTTGGATATTTGACTGCAGATAACACTGCACATGTGGTTTTAAGGACAATTTTTGACCTTTATTTATCTTAGACAACAAAACTGATAAAGATTTACCAAACGACTATAAAAAGATGTTTGTTACAAAACTTCACTTCTGGTTTAATATACAGAACTCGTGTTTTCTTTGTATTCAAGTACTTTCAATTGAGATCGAAAGATTTAATATATTTTAAAGTGAATAAATTAGAATATGTCCTCGTTTAAAAACATTCAGTGGGCAAAATGTAAAGTTTACAAACTGAAGATTTTTTGGTCAAACTTGGTTCTGTCTGCAGAGCCAAATCGTCTAAGGCAGTGGTCGGCAACCTATGACACGCGGCATTGATTTGTCTGACCCGCCAAAAGTTGGCTTCACCGTTGCAAACCGTGAGGGCACAATTATTGCTCAGTTTAAATTTCTCGGCTATGTGAGAAGAAGAAAGATATTAAAGGTAAGAAGGGAAAGAGTCACGACCACAGAGAATTTTAAGATCAATTTTAGGAAAAAATATTCAAGCTAGTCGAACTATTTGTGATAAAACTTTTGACCGTAATACTTCAGGTGTACTGTGCTGTCATTAGCCGAGAGATTCCTTGCTTGTCTAGCGGAAAGTGTTGTGTATGATATATTTTGGTGTTTTCATAGGTTTTAAGGTGAGTATCTGACAAAGTATTTATATTTACAGATAAATAAGAGTTTCAGGCTATATTTAAGTGAGGGTAGTGTTTTATTTGAAACAACAGAACAGATGTGTAGGCTAGATAAGTTGTTTTATTTCTTTTTCACTCCCATCATGGCTGCAGGGTGACGTCACTGAATGACGTCATCTTACTAGTCGCATGGCTGATACTAAAACGTGTAAAAATGTACCAAGGAAGCCATTAAATCAAGAACTGATTATTTTTTGTTGTTAAATATATATATGGTGACTGAATCATCTTGTTTGTTATTTTGAAAATAAATAATTTTGTTTCTTGTATGTAAATAAACATACATATTTAAATATATGTATCGGTATTAAGAATTATATGAATGTCACTGACCCAACACAGTGCTAAATTTTTCAAAAAGAATAATAATAATTGACCCGCCATCAAAAAAGGTTGCCGACCACTGATCTAAAGGTTGAGACCTATCATTGGGGTAACTTGATATTAAAGACTTTAAAAACTTTTCAAACTATACTTTTAATTGTTTCCAGGTCCTGGAGTGTCCTAAATGTCTAAAGTTTTCTAAGTGTATGGCCCTCATTATCAAAATAATAATCAATCTTATCCATAGAACAGTTTATAACACTCTTGGAATTCGTAGTGACAGCTTCAATTAATACAAAAGTAAAAATGATATTTTTTGAATAAGCAATCGTTTAAGTTTGAGTTGGTGGCCTAAAACTTCGCGATTAATGTGTTTTTAGCCATGGGCTGATTGTCCCACCGGGATACCGGTGCATTTGACGCATTCTTAGAAATTAATTTTAATTTTTAATTGCTTAGCCAGTATACAGCATGTGATATTGCCCGGGCTGGTCCTTTAATGCCTATCCGCCTCTGTTTTTAGCTAATCTTCTGTTGAAACTGTGTGCTTCTACTAACAGGGATGTCCCCCGATGTTTCAGCGGTAAAGTTGGTAGCTTATAGTGCTAAAAATTCGAGTTTCGATTCCCTCGGTTGATACAGCGCAGACGATTCACTGTAGCTTTGCGCTAAAATAAAAAAGCAAAAAAACCTCCTTTGGGCAGGATGTGGTTGAGAGTTCGTACTAAGTGTAACGTTGCCACAAAAAACCCAGTTTCACCCCACATTTTGGGCCGTGACGGTCAAATCATGCTATTTGGTCAGACAAATTAATTGTGGCTGCTGTTGACTAGCTACCTTTTGTTTAGTCTATCAATTCAAAATAAGGGATGGCTATGAGCATTTATATAGCTTTGCACAACAATTCTAAATACTACTACTAATAATAATAATAGTAATATTACTAATGCGTTTATTATTTATTATAAACATTAATAGTTATTTTAGCCAGATAAGTTATCGTTTTTCTAGAATATGAATTACAAATAATTTCCTTCATATTAAAGTGATCTACCTTCATAGACCATAACTAAAAACTAATAATGTAGTTCATTTAACTTTCCATTCTAATTGTGGGTTGTGCAATGCCATAAAATAGTTAGGCTTACGAATGTCGGATTGTTCTGATTCACATAATCAAACTGGGAGATGATAAAAATTAACCAATCAGCTTGTATTACTCTCCTGCCACACACTCCAAATATGTTAAGAATTTCTTTAAGAAAGTATAAATATGAAGCTATTTGAAGACCAACAGTAAGTTACTGTAAACAATATTCTAACTAATAATGTTTCCACTAAGAATAACAATATTCACAAGAACTCATTTAATTTCTGTTGTGCATACTGGTGTATACAAGACATATTAATATTGGAAATAAACTATTGTTTGTTTGTAATTAAACACAAAGCTACACAATGTGTTATCTGTACTCTGTCCACCACGGATTCCACGGTTGTAAGTCCGTAGACATACCGCTGTGCCACTGGGGGCAGAAATAAACGAGCTTTGTGCTTTAATAAACGCTCTCGAAGAAGGTGTAAATCGAAACGTTGAGTGTATAATTAAATAAAAACAACATTTTGATATCATAAGGTCGTTTATTTCTAGTATTAGCATTTCCAAGAACTTACCATATATTTTTAGCAGCGAAATAGCGAATCATAGAATGGGTTTGATTTTTTTTTTCAAGTACACATTTTAGCTCATCGCTCCGTCATCTCTTGACCGATTTGAGATCTAATTACAGTTTTCGACTCAGGAGGTCAAACCCTTTTGATTGATTTATTTAACCACGCCCAATGTCTCATATGTTAATTTACTCTAATCCTGTCTAAGAGAACTTCAGATTGAGGGTAGACTGGTTGAGAACCTGATAAGTTATAATATCGAATCGGGCGGGTATACGTGCGCCTCACGCTTGGTATTGCTGGCTCACAAAAATATAGCTAGTAAAAAGGAAGAAAAAGGGTATCATACATTAATGTACTCTAATCCTGTCTAAAATAATTTCAAGTGCCGCGGCTATTGAGGATTCCCTCTTGTTTTTGTTTGGTTTCACGCAAACCTATATTTGCGGTAACCTTCCCTAGTTTTGACTAGAGGTAAGGCAGCTAGTCAACGCCACCCACGGTCAACTATTAGGCTACTCATATCAAACCGAGTAGTGAGATATGACCGTCACTCTTATAACAAACCCACGGCCACAAAGTGCGCAGTGCGACTTTTTTGCAGTAATGTGACGCGAACCACAGAAACTCAGTCCCACAGTCAGACCCGCTAACCATTGAGCAGCACTCAGCCCTATATGTGTGACATATCACCTTATTAAAAATCCACGAAATTTAGTTATTGATGTTACACGGCAAACAAACCAAAATCACTGAACACTCGGAAAGGTAACGTGTTGATCTATAAAGTCACTGAACACTCGGAAAGGTAACGTGTTGACCTATAAAATGACTGAACACTCGGAAAGGTAACGTGTTGACCTATAAAAATGACTGAACACTCGGAAAGGTAACGTGTTGACCTATAAAGTCACTGAACACTCGGAAAGGTAACGTGTTGACCTATAAAATGACTGAACACTTGGAAAGGTAACGTGTTGACCTATAAAATGACTGAACACTCGGAAAGGTAACG
>NW_013667317.1:8380-14926 GCF_000517525.1 Limulus polyphemus | reverse complement strand
GAGAGGTAACGTGCTGACATTTAAAATGTAACCAACACTTGGAGAGGTAACGTGCTGACATTTAAAATGTAACCAACACTTGGAGAGGTAACGTGCTGACATTTAAAATTTTACTTATTCATTTTTTTTCTATTACAGCAGTTTACTATGTCGTAATACACAAACATTATTACAGCAGTTTACTATGTCGTAATACACAAACATTATTACAGCAGTTTACTATGTCGTAATACACAAACATTATTACAGCAGTTTACTATGTCGTAATACACAAACATTATTACAGCAGTTTACTATGTCGTAAGTTTTCACTCAGCTACTTATCCTGTATTATGTTTTAAAAGTAAGAAATTCTAAATGGCAACAAGCTTTCTTCAACTCTGTTATTTACAAGCAAAGTATGAGAAACAAACAGAATGTTTTCTGACTGGTTTTCGTCATAATAGGAGGAGCAAAGTGAATTGGCATTCCTCCAACATTCGGTTTCGCAAATATACATTGACTTGTTATCCTATATCTTGTTATCCCAGTCTGACCGAGAAGTTCTGGCTACAGCCTCGGGTGGGTTACCCTCCCCTTCCCTGGTGTCTAATCAGATAAGTTATTGATCACTGGTAGAACCAGTAAGAACTTAGTTTCACTGCTTTACTAACGCGTCTTTCTTCCATTTAATTCTGATGTTACGAAGCCTAATGATTCTTAGTATCTGGTATAACTGATTTTGTTTGATTAAGAACAACAAAACTAGTTAATCGAAAAATTCTCATTCTTATCTCAATTTTTGGTCCATGAGTCCATATTTCTATTATAATTGGCCTAATTGTGAAATCTACATTTTTTACTTTCTTTGCATAACATATTCTCCTCAGTGATTTATATCTTAGGCGCATTTTACTTTTCAGTAATTGGATTTTGTGTGTCTTCAACCATCCGTTCTTTCGAAGGTTTACACTAATATCTTGTTCTCTCATGAAATTTTATTTTTACATTTTACAGCATAGTAACATTCACTGGTTTGTACTATGGCTCCATCTGGGTTGTACAAAGGCACCAACTGAGGTATAATAAAACCAGCTGGGTTGCACCAAGATTAAACTGGTTTGTGCCATGTTCTTAACTGGATTCAGTAGTTGAATTTCAGCGTAACCACAACATACGTACCATATCAACGTACCAAGTTGGTTCTAGTATGATACTTTCTTGGTTGTACCGTGATTACAGATGATTATTAAAAATTGTTAATTTAAAAACGGGGTAATAGAAATGTCTAAAAACAGTAATATTTATAGTGTCAAAATAGTGGTTTGTAGCTTGAGGAAATGTTTTCATCACTATGTCTCAAAACTTAAGCTTGTTTATTTACTTTTTTTACATTGCATTTTCAATTTAAGCTACCTATCTTGTTTCTGTATTTGTTTGAAGATCCCTATTCCTCCTTTTAAAATTTAAAAATATTATATAATCTTGTATAAAAGTAAAATTTGCTCATCCTGGTGAGAGTTGGTAAGACTAAATGGTAAGACGTATTATCAAATTAAGAACTATGTCTACATAGCAAAGTTCGTAAAGTTGTCATATATCTCGGGGCAACCAGCAGGACAGAGAACTTGGTCACACTAACAATGGTAGGCTCTCGAATCTCGGTTTTGTTGTGTATTCTGTCTTGAGTTGCAACAGCTAGATCACGGAGGAAAAGACAAAACACAAATAACAAATATGTAATAACCTTCTCATAATTTAAAATACAATAAATAATAACACAATTTACACTAGGGCAAGGGTTATGTATGTGTGGAACAGACAAGAGCTATAAATAATAACACAATTTACACTAGGGCAAGGGTTATGTATGTGTGGAACAGACAAGAGCTATAAATAATAACACAATTTACACTAGGGCAAGGGTTATGTATGTGTGGAACAGACAAGAGCTATAGATAACACAATTTACACTAGGGCAAGGGTTATGTATGTGTGGAACAGACAAGAGCTATAAATACTATAAACAATGAGGCTTGTTAGTTAATATAGTTCCGCTTTGCAAGTTACCTTGAACATGCTTGGTGAAATTCAAGATCCTGGCTTGTATCTCACACCTAAACTCCAAACGGGCTCGAATCTTTAACCTGCAGTCCAGTATGCAAGCTATTAGTGCACGCATGACCAAGAATCTTAGCAGTAGTGATATAGTATGCACAAAATTGCAAAATATAGTTTAAAATCCAACGTTATCAACCTGTTTATTAAAGGAGAAATGGAAAATTATTTGAACGTACACAGTATTGGGAACAATTTTGGAAACTTACTGGTGATAAAAAATGCAGTAGTTACGAACAGGAAGTGACACTAAATGGTCAATTTGTGATTATAATAATATATTGTTATCATAAATACAAAAATAAATAAGTTGTGCTGTGTACTAGCATCTTGTATTTCCTTGAAACAAAGCAGTACAGTTATTTTTATGTTTTTACGACGTGTATCAATGTATGACTAAAATAAGTAGTTAAGGTGGCCATCTAGAGCCGGAAGTAAACAAACATGACCTTGATCCAATTTCGACAAGGTCGTATAAAAGTAATGACGTGACGAAGGCATTGCTCTAATTTGCATCTCCTTCGTATGGATACGTCATCAAAATCAGAAGCATGATGCTATACAGTATATTATGATGACATAATCGTATTATATGACCTGGCAATATATACACAACATACCATGAGGCAATTAAACATGCTATACAAACCATTGAAAATCTTACATCACACGACATCATGCCTAAAACATGCACCACCCAAGGACATGACAGAATTTTGACAAGGTGACATAATTGAAATATATATATATATATATATATATATAGTTATAATATGTAAAAGTACTATAAAGTAAAGTAGGACATGTCAATTCCTGTATAGGAGCATAATATAATAATTGATGATAATTATATGCCTGGTTTTAAAAAAGAACAGTTGTGCAAGTATGACCTACAATGAAAACACTGCATATTTTATAAACTATACTTTTAGGCAATTAAATGTACAATAAAAAAAAACCTTGAAAATTTCCTTACATCACACGATGTGATGCCTAAACATGCACCACCGAGGGCATGACCTAATTTTCAAGAGCTATCCGACTTCCTCTGTTAAAATGTATAAGATTAAGTAACCATAGTCTTCATCATGTGATCTACAAAAATATTATGATATAAGAAGATTAATATCTTTTATATGATGTAACACACTTTGACAAATGTATTAAAGTTTTAAATAAAACCTTTATTAATCTTTGGACAATAAGGATTTTGATATTTGATCTACAAAAAAAAATATAACTAGTAAATGCATTGTTATGTTAAATCACTAACAAAATTATGAACAAATATATCATTTATACCTTTATTAGATCGAAATTTGGACAATAATTTTTGTTTGTATATATATCTACATCCGTAATAGCCGTAATATGTACAATATTCTCCAGATTCTGTTGAATAAGGTCCGTCAAAACCTTTTTATTCTAAGTCCACATTCAACAGTTGTGTTTGGTGAATTGTCTTATGTTGCGAGTTCATGGAGGCAAGCCAAGGGAACCAAAATATTCTCTTTTCCCATTTTGACTAAAGTAGACACAAACCCAGCGACTTCCAGGTTTATGACTTGATCCAAGTTTGTGACATATAGTTGTATTTCTGCATAGTTAGATAGCTTATTACTGGCAAAATCACCTCCAAGTTTTTCTCGTACACAAATCTTATGAGGGTATATAATAAATCTCTACAGTGTTCATTGCTTCTTAGATATCAGTGATGATGTTTTCCATCCATATTGATTGCTACGAAATTGATACCGTAATCCATTAAATGCATCATTATGAACACATTCTATAACAAGATTTGTAGGTACTTGACCTAAAATGCATTATCAATAAATGTTTGCAAGTTTCCCTGAGGAAGTGAAAATTATTTGCACTCTATATATACTTCAAAGGATATTTAGAAGTTCCTTTCTGAAAAACTTTTACATATGACAAAATGGCTGAAGGACTGATAAGGCCTGACATGGCCAGGTGGTTAGGGTGCTTGACTCGTAAGCTCAGGGTCGCGGGTTCGAATCCTCGTCCCATAATTATGTTCGTCCTTTCAGCCATGGGGGAATTATAAGGTTTTGGTCAATCCCACTACTCGTTGGTAAAGGAATAGCCCAAGAGTTGGAGGTAGGTGGTGATGACTAACTTCCTTCCCTCTAGTCTTTCCCTGCTAACTTGGGGATGGCTAATGCAGATAGCCGTCGTGTAGCTTTGTACAAAATTAAAAACAAATAAATGAAAGACTGATTTTTACTTTTCTAACATAGATAGAAACGTGTTGTAGAGCAACTTTGAAATCTGATTAATTATCGACATAATACAAAATCTTTATTTTGTATGTAGCTTAGTTTTAATGTGAAACCATTCAGCATGTCCAAATTTAAATGGCCAATCATTGTCAACAATTTGACTACCTCTGTTATTTATATATTAGTCTTTGATTCCATTGTTGTCTCCATTGTTAAAGTCTAGATTGTCAAACTACCCACCACTTCCGTTACCATGTAGTCAGATGGCTTCTCCATGATAATTCAGTAGTGTTTCTGCAGACCTTATTGGCATAGAGATTATGAGATGGAGAAATGAGTTTGTCAGTCACGTGTATATCAAATTGAGAAAATAGAAAATGAAGAAATAGATTGACAGGAACAGTTTTATCTTCATGTTTTCTTATGTCTGTCCCATCAGTTTTAACAATCTTTGCCGTCACATGTGGGTACGATTGTGGTGGATCTGTGTATTCATCTCCAGATTCTGATGTAGAAAAGTCGATGGGCTCACCATCATTCCCTGATGAAAGAATAATATTCAGTCCACTGACCCTATTCTATCACTGTTTGTGTAAGAGGGAGATAAAGTAAATCTAGTTTTGACTTTGTACACTGACAGTACTTGTCATAAGGTAGAAGGGACATAATTACTTGTCAAAAATATCGGGCTTGATGTTCTCCATCTCTTGGTTTTAGTGATTCTGAATGCTGAGCTTTCGTGTCTCTTCCTTTTGTACGGTAGAAAAATCTGTGCGACATCTTGAGTCAACTCTTGAGCTCCTTTTGCACGTTGTTTTCTGGGATTAACAAAACGTTTTCCTTGTATGACATCTGATGCTAAATGTACACCTGATTTAACTGCTTTTTTCCCCCATAGCTAATGCTCCTTTTTCAGAAAAGGTATGGCTGAACAAAATTGGTTGCTTAACACATCTCCCAAACCATGACCTCATTGTCATTGGTTACGTGCAAAATAAAGTAAGCCATTTCAAATCTGGTAATTGTGACATTTGAATGCTAGTTCAATATCTATCATGTTCGATGTCATCACTAAAATCTCATCTCCTGGAAATAAACCAGTTCTTAAATGTGATTGTTCAGGAGTTTGTGGTTTCAAATCGATGATTAGATATCTAAACTGTTTCAGAGTTGCATTTTGATAGACTTTCAAGAAACATTTGCCTGGCTAAAACATTTAGCTGATACTTCTCTCATATTTTTCTACAAAATTATTTATTCAGAGTGTTTGCTAAATGTTACCCATTTCTCTATCCTTATGAAATAGATTCTGGAAAATCTAAAACATGAATAAATTCAAATAGTGATCTCCACGTGTAAAAAGTTGGGAAACTCCCTTATTTTCTCCACTTTCGCACATAAAATAGTCATTTAAGACTATTTTGCATTTCGAGTTGTAAGTAATAACGAAAAATTTCAGGTAAACCTTCAACAAAATGGATGTTAGTAATGGTTCGAATTAAGTTTGTATGCAACTGCTGAAATTCATTATAGAACCATACAATATTTTCTGTAATACAGTAAATAAGATCGCGATAATTTGGTAACACAGTGCTAACAAGTTCGGTTTTACCACTTCCGATTGGACTCGACAAGCAAGTGAAAGAGCGTTGTAGACATTAATTGATCTTAAACTGCAATGATAATTATACAATACAAGATCAGACTCTAAAAATTGTAAAATAAATAAATAATTTAATACCCATATGGTAGGGTTTTAAAACCCGATATGTATTTTGTAGACAGGAAGGTATTTTTTGCTTTCTAGTTTGTTAATTATAGACAGTGTTTTCGAATACAGACATATTTTCCTGTCATTTGTTATTCTAACAATATGCTCAGAAGGATTAAAAATGTCTAATATTTTACACTTCAGCGAAGAGAGGTTAAACTTCTGAATGTTAATAAAAGTAAGGGTAAATCCTCTGATCTTAAAATAGGACTTTCCATCTTTACATAACTATCCGTAATTCCTACGTTGACCCATTATATGATGTAATGTTCATCAAGCTCATCTGCATATTACCTCAGATAATCATCTAGAGGGGGATCATTAGTTCTGTCTGAAACGTAAACGACACTATTAGTGAAAGATGGATTCTCTATACGAATATTAAGCCCAAAAAACAATGGCTCTGTCCTAAACAAAAACCACTTCCGACCCCAA
>NW_013667317.1:5516-7535 GCF_000517525.1 Limulus polyphemus | reverse complement strand
TATATATATATATATATATATATATATATATATATAAATAACCATGTCTCAGTTCGTTAACTGATTTTCCGTAAATTCGTTCCGACTAAACTTTAGCGACAAGTCCTTCCTTAAATAAAACTGATTTATTCTTTCTGAAAACAACTTTACCGATACACTTAATTTCAACAGTCGCTCTATAACAATCCTATAACTCACGTCTCACTTGGCCAACAATATTTTATCCGCATACATTCAATTACTCATTACCTCTCCATTGCTTCGTGGCCGGTCTTATATATACAAGACTACACTATATCTAGAAGAATCACAAGATTTAAGGAAAAGACGTGAAAGTTCGAGAATGACGTGGCGTGATACTAGTCATGCGACCTCGATGTCGTAACACTGTCCCTTCCTTAGTATTGTTCGTCCCGAACAAAAGCCACTTACATTAAACCAATAACAATTAACAATAACTTAAATGTACAGAATTACAAACACAAAATTATAATTCAACAAAGTCTCTTAATTTTACGGCACGTATCTTCTTCCGTACTGGTCTCCGTCTCGTTGGCTTCTGCTTCACGTGGGGTTCATCTGCTTCCTCAGGAAATGTTCTATCGTCCGTAATAATCACATCAGTGGTAGTAAATTCATCAAGAGCTTCACAGTTTCCAGTCTCAAACTGAGTAGTTTCTTCTTCGATGGTGGCTTCTTCAGCAGCGTCATTTGTTCTGTTGTCCACTTCGTCCCAACTGAAATGTCCTGGACTGTGATAACGCCAAAGCCTGTTGGCATGCACCACTTTTGGCTTACCTCGCCGACCACGTTTTACCTGGAAAGACACGTCTAAGAGACGATCCACTATGTCATATGGGCCTTCCCATGGAGAAGACAACTTACGAGACTTCCCTTTGGTCTTCCTTGGATTATACAACCACACCTTGTCTCCTGGTAGAAAGCTGACTTCAGTAGATCTCTTATCATAAGATAACTTCATCGAATCAGCAGATGTTTTCAAGTTTGAACGCACTTGATGGTGAATATCATCCATCCTTTCTGATAACATTTTCACAAACTGACACATTCTCAGGCAACTCTTCATAAGGTGGGCGTCCTGTTAACAGATCCACTGGCAACCAAAGTTCCCGACGAAACACCAACTTTGCTGGAGTGTATGCAGTGGTTTCATGCTCTGCTGTCCTATAGGCCATCAACAGTGGAGAGTAAGACATCCCAGTCATCTTGACGGCTTTACAAAACTTTGCCAATTCCTGTCCCAGTGTTCAGTTGTACTTTTCTACCATCCCATCAGACTGTAGATGAAGTGGCGTTGTCTTGGTCTTTCGGATGCCAAACAACTTGACGCATTCTTGGAACACAGCTGACTCATAGTTACGGCCTTGATCTGAATGCAGTTCATGTGGCATACCAAATCTGAAGAAGAAATCACTAATAGCCGAAGCTACACTTGTAGCTTCCCGATTTGGTATTGCATATGCCTCAGGCCACTTGGTGAAATAATCCATTACCACACAAATGTACTTGTTTCCAGCACTAGTTTGGGGCAGAGGACCAGCAATGTCGATGGCTACTCTTTCCATTGGTGCATCAACTTGATATAACTTCATTGGAGCACGTCCCTTATGCTTGGGTCTCCTTTTTGCACAACATGTACTGCAGGTCATGCACCATTCTTCCACATCTTGCCTCATACCTATCCAGTAAAATCTCTGTATTAGGTGACTCAATGTTTTCTTAATTCCGAGATGACCTCCTGTTACAGTATCATGGGAGTGATGCAACACAACTTTCCGTAGCTTTCTTGGTATAACCGTTTGCCAGGTCGTCACTTTCCCATCTGCAGTTTCCTCTCTCTGGAGAAGAATACCATCTTCAAGTTTCAACTCGTCCCATTGTGCCCAATAATGCTTTGTCACAGGGCTTAGACTAGACACCTTCTCCCAAGCAGAGCACAAAAAACACTTTCTTTTAGAAAATCAATTATTGGCTTCAAATCTTGGTCTTTTTCCCGTT
>NW_013667317.1:0-4455 GCF_000517525.1 Limulus polyphemus | reverse complement strand
GCTGCAATCCCTCTTCTTGTTTCTCGTCCTTCTCCTCCAACAACCGCTGTAATCTCTCTTCTTGTTTCTTTTCTTTCTTCTCCAACAAACGCTGTAATCTCTCTTCTTGTTTCTTTTCCCGTTCGTTTATTGCTGCCATCAAATCTGCTAAGCTGTAGTTTGATTTGCCGCTTCTCTTGTTCATTTTTTTTTTCGGTCCCACTCTGACACTAATTTGTTACGTCTCAGTTCGTTAATTGATTTTTCGTAAATTCGTTCGGACTAAACTTTACCGACACAAGTCCTTTCTTAAATAAAACTGGTTTATTCTTTCCGAATAAAACTTTACCGATACACTTAATTTTAACTTTCGCCCTATAACAACGCTATAACTCACGTCTCACGTGGCCAACAATATTTTATCTGCATACATTCAATTACTCATTACCTCTCCGTCGCTTCGTGGCCGGTCTTATATATACAAGACTACACTATATATAGAAAGATCACGATATTTAAGGAAAAGACGTGAAAGTTCGAGAATGACGTGGCGTGATACTAGTCACGTGACCTCGATATCGTAACAATATTTTGTATTTGAGTTTAAAAATCAACGATATTGTTCAAGAATGTTTTAATTAATTTTGCTCCTATTAGAAAATTTAAGCTTTTTTTCTGGTGGATTTGTGGCATCATTCTTAAATAATTCGGAAGAATAAGATCAACGAAAGAACAATTTCTAAGAAAATTTACTTCAACTATTGAGACTCAAAGGGCTGTTTGAGAAATTATGTACGTAGTTAACGGAATAAATTTGTTTCTAATTAGTTACTAGCAAGACTGAGCTTGAAGGGTATAGTTAAGATGGTTTATTTAAATTAAGAAATATATACAAACTATAAACGAAACTTTAAATACTCAACTTGTAAAAAAATTATTTAAAGTTTTGTTGTATTAAGAAAACTCTTAAAGGAAGATTAACTTAAAGAATAAAAAGAAAATATTCAAAACTGAAACTAAAAATCTTAGAATTAATCCTTATGACCAGAGTGTCTTGCGTCGTGGTGGTACTGTGGAACCTGCAAGATACGGAGTATTAATTGAAAAGTTTAAAACCATTTAGTTTCAGGATGGTAAATTATTCAGGTATTGAATTAATATAACTGGAATTCTCCCACAGAGCGAGGGTTCCAAGATCACGATTTAACAAGTTCATCTGAAGCTTTATTTAAGCTTAATTACTATAATGGTCCAGTGAATCTTGTTCGCTTTCCACAAAAAGTTAGGGTATAATACTATATTGGATTAACTTCGCAGAAATATTTAAATAAAGTTCGTTATAAAGAGTAAACATACCCTTCATCTCAGCTTTCAGAACCGTTGAACTTTTGGCAATTTCTCCTTCAGCTATTGCAACATATAGGTTACCATGGGCAACGAAGGGTTTCACATCCCTTATATCTTCACTCACCAGAATCGTATTTCTCACAAAACCACTTTCTCCTGAAACAGAAGGCATCATTAATAAAAACCTGTTAAGAAGTTACGAATAAAAGCATGTATAATACTAATATGGCACACTTTTTCGAATATAGATTGCCGATGAGGCCTGTACTTCGATACCAGGTCTTATTAAGCTGGGTAAGACATGACAGACCATTGTGGTTGAGAAGTCATCTGTACAAGTAATAAAAACATTTTGCAAGTATAAGATGTGTGAATGGTATTACCAAAAAGAATGCAAACAATATCTAGCTGTACATAGATCATCCCTATATTACTTAATATTTAAATTCAATGTTGCCCAGTAAAATCCACAAATAAAGTCGTTACAAGGTCTATCAACTTTACCGCTCAAATAATCAAGACGTTTTGACTGAAGTTTGTTTCCTTGTACGCAAATCTTAGGTTGAGTTACAGTACATTTATTCCTACCCAGATATAACCATATTATGGTGAAAAAAATAAGTAAAATAGTGCATGCCAATACCCAGGAATATACAACTTCCACCTGGAGTAATAATTAACACTTATTACGACTGAGTGATAATATTGTGCACTGCCCAGAAAAAAAAGTTAAAACAGACTTTAAATTTCAACTTTCCTACTAGCAATAAAGTAGTTTGAGTTCTCAACTAAAGTAAAAATTTAAATTGGTGGGTTGGTTAACTGGTTGTGCACCTTGATGATGATATCTTGCTTTGTTTTTTGGGCTCCTTTGGTAGAAAAACAATTAAAAAGTGACAATCCTTTTATTTAAAAGTAACCTTTGCCATTATTCTTTTAGCGTGTACCTTTGTATTGTGACCATTAGGAATACTAGCGATCCCTATAAGGATTCTACAGACAACGATTAAAGAAATAACGTCAAAAAGGACCAGCTACATAAAACTAGGATAAGCGATGTGTAAGTTTGTCATTTAAGCATTAGAATTTCAATAAGAAGCAAGTGTATATTTCAGCAATTATTGTTCTAATTAGCTTCACTCAGAGTTTGGAAAACCTAGCGAATCAGTAAACTGCCTCCCCCACAAAGAAAAAAAATTCATTCAGCATATGTATTTATTTACAAGTTATATTTATTTTAAAGTTCATACTACTTATTTAGCTTAGTTTTCAAATCTAATAAGGGTTGCCAAGATTGTTACCAACTTTAAAGTATGTAGGTACCTATCCCGTAGCTAAATATGGAAAAACGTCGATACCAGGTCGGCTTCTTACATATTAGAAGTTCTCACTCATGTCAGAGACCGACGCGGTCTTGCCGACAGACCCTTCCCCCCAACTTTCGACATATACTAAATCCCTCACATCTGGACTGTGGAACTTACTTATTCTCTCGACTGTAGTGGCAAAACTTTAAAGGCTGTGTCTTAGTCTCTTTATCTTAACTTCCCTTCCCCCCACCCCGGAAAAAGTTTGAGGACACTAACTTTCAACACACCACATTAACAAGACAAATACTTAAATGGCCAAGTGGGACATCAGTGCAACTGTATCTACGCTGGAGCATAATATACACACAAAGTATTTTAAAACTAAGCCAAAAAGTAACTTCCGTTAGCAACACCTTACCTTGAAGACCGTAGACCTCAACCAAACTAGTGTTTGAAATGATCATGTAAAGCTCGTGCATACTTCCCAGGTTAAAGACGTTTAGAGATTTGGGGCTGTCAAATGATATTTTCTGATGGAGCCGGAATGGGGTTTCAAGACAGTCGCAGCTACAATACACCTATAGATAGAATATTCAAGTAGCTTTTGTGAAATAGTTACAATAAACTTTGAATTTCCAGTAGATCGTAAACAAGTAGTTTTACTTTTCGAAATATACCCAACATATTAATATTCCAAAAATAACACTAGTCCAAGTAAAAGTGGAGAACGGGACACTCACCTGAACAGAATTTCGTTCTAGCGCTTCATGAATAGGAACAACATTTGTAAAAGCTAGGTAGTGCTTTGCACCATGGTGGAAATATACCACATCGTCACTAGCTGGCGCTGGTATCTGTTGTACCAGTTCAATATTTCGGTGGCTAAGCTTGAACAAGAGAGATGAACCTTGGGTACACGGTGAAAGAAATTTCCTCGCAACAGCTATATGAACCTCTTTCTTGTAAAAACTGAACGCAGCAATACTCGTCGCTTCTAGATTAAGGTTGAAATAAAGATTACATTTTGAAATATGATACGATAATGAAATTCAGGTTCGTTCGCGATATGAATATCAGCTGTTTTGCTCACTTTAAACACATTATTGAATTTGAAGATTAAATAAAATAACTCTTCGTTTAATAAAATTTGGAGAATTTAGAATCTACGAGTTCCGAGTTACCATCAGATTATAGTAGCAAATAGATTCGGTAAGTGAAAAAATAAGGCTCAAATTTACGTTTAAATTGGTTACTTTATATTAGTTCAAGCTACACAGTTCTAACTTAGCTTACATAAAGATGGTCACTACAACTTACCTTTTCCAGCATATACAGAAGCCACTTGTATTAGTAATGCATTGTAACCATGACCTCTTCCGAACACATAAACCTTACACGTGCCTTCCACATGTAGGACGATTATGTTGCAATAAGATTCGTTCCTGTTTACAACAGAAATGTCCAATATACTTTGCCCCAATGAAGCCACTGGCTGATCCATTTCTGCAATTATAGTGTCTGGAAAATGAAATTAAAATTGGTGAATATAACTATTTGTCTTTAAGTTACCTTTATTTTACCGAATTAGCCATTAGTAAGTTTTAATCGAACAGTCAAGCACAATTTAGTAGGTAACTATACATACCAACAGTCGATTGTGGAGCAGCCACATAGATCATAAAAGCACGCTGAAGAATGTGAAAAGGAATTCTGCGTACAATAGTAGATGTGGATATCGAGTTAAGGTACAGTAACTTAGGTTGTTCTATTACAAAGTTGTAAGCTCTACCGTAATAGCTATTACGTGGCATCTTTACAA
>NW_013667316.1:242072-248288 GCF_000517525.1 Limulus polyphemus | reverse complement strand
GATTGATTTAATTTATCAATTTATCAGCTTGTGATTTAGCATACAAAAATATGACTTATGCAACAAAATAAATACATTTTAAAATTATTTATACTTAAAAATTAGTAATGGTAAAGATGAATAATTATTTTATAATACTATATATCATAATATTTTTTTACGCCGTCAAGTGTGTATTTAAGAATTTTTATCCAGGCTCGATCTCTCTGACTCTGATAAACTGTGGTCGTAGACGGAATGATTATCCTTTCCATTTCATCAAGATTTTTTGTTTTATCTAGAAAACTTGCTCACCGGCTCGTAATATCGAAAACGATGGCTTCGTCCAGCTCATTTCTAATACAAGAGCCGAAGTTTTCTTTTTTGAAAGAGTTGGGATTAGAAAATAAAAATCTCGGGGTTTACAACGGCAAATGGAGTGGAAACGGAGAGGTAGGCTACAGTTCGTATTTTTTATAATCGTATTCATAGCTTTACGTTGCATGTTATTTTACGTATAACCTTGACTGGCTTGAGTAAGATCAGGACGGATGGAACGAATGATAAGTTGAAAGTACTGTATTGCCGAATATTATTATTAACACAATTTTTCATTAGGTTAACCCAAGTCAGTAGAGACAAATGAGTGCAATATAATTCTTAATTGGTAATACTAACTACTATAACTGTTTTATTATTAATATCAATACGTGATAACGCAGATGAGTGTTAGTAGTTTAACTTTGATTTTAAATAACATTAATTAAGTTATAGTTATAAGTTGAAACTTACAATGAAGTGTGATGACAGTCGTTCATGATCTAACTTATTTGTGAAAATGATTTGAGTACCTACTGACAAATACAAAGGAAGAAACTTTTGTTTTGAACTTGAAAGTTACACATAGTGATGTACTAATTTAGGCCTATGACAAATGATTTAAACAGTTATGTTTTAGTTGCTCGTAACACTGGTTGTTCTGGTAGTCTGTTACAAGTTACATAAGACCCGTTACATAACCGTGCTCTCAACTTATAGTAAAATAGTAATATTGTTATATATATATATTAAATTGATGGCTAATCTCTTGGATCAAGTAATAAGGATAACAATAAACTCTGTACACCTCTGTGTATCATGGCCTTTTATATCTACTCTGTTAACTTTTAGAAATATCATAAGAGTCTAATGTTCAAGATGCTGTCTTCAACTGGATGTGCACTTGGTCAACCCATTTGATTAAACCCATATTGGAGAAGGAATTTTGACTATAATTCAAAATTTTCTAAGTGTATTTGCATGAAATGTGGCAAGCTTTTAATATCAGTAAAATGTAAAAGTCTGTTTGTACTAAAAAAAATTGGATGTGTTACAGAGTTATTTGTTTTCAAGATATATATATGTGAATTGTTAATGTTAGTCTCACTCAGACAAGTTGGAATAGAGGGTGATATTCATGTGAAGAATATAAATACTTTTACCCATTGTTTAGTTTGCATATTGCACTTGCATGACCTCTAGAGCTTCTGAAATGTCTATCTACTTTTTTTTTCAGTATCCCTGTCTACTGTATCTAGCATTTACTCTAATAAAAGGTTAAAGGTCATGGCATGCAAACTTTGACCCCCACTTTTGACACAGGGTTTAGAGGAGGATTGGTGATTTTCTATAAAAAAAAGTAGCTATAAAAGACCCAAACATCTGCAGAAAACAGACTCGGGTAGGAAATCTTACAAAACCACTGTTAAGAAAAAACAAAAGTAAACTACAGCAGCAACATACACAAACTATTAACTATACCAGTGCACAAGCACAAATACTTTATAAAACACACCAGGAAGACCAACAGTAATATCATTTCACAATAGTTATTGTAGAAGGAGTATCAAACACTTTTAGTTTACCCGATTTAGTAAAGAAACATTTAAATGTAAATCTGGACTACAGGTCAAAGAAATCAAGTGATTTCCTAACAGAAGTGTTCTTGTAAAACACCTAAATCCAAAATGCCTTTCATAGTTCAAAAATCAAAGTACACTTACAAAGTTTGATCCAAAAAAAAATTCACTATACGATAATTAGGAGTGACCAACAAACATGACTAATGAAGAAATACAAGAAGAACTAAACGTAGAAGATATCACAACAACACACTGTTCAAAACCATTCTTCACAAAACTAACACCTTTACCTCTCTAATGGAAAACAGGTGTAGAATCAGAAAATATAGCAAATAATGACATCTCACATGGACTGCACCTTTGGTATAAGTACCACAAAGTGGAAGAATGTATAGCTACCACAACCCTATCGTACAATGCCACAACTGACAGAGATTCAAAACTATGCTGGCTTATGCCATTCTCAGCCATGATGTCTAAGATGTGACAAAAACTACAGCCTTAAAGAATTTAGAGAAGAAAAATAAAGTCAAACCTGTAAAGTATTACTGCATATACAGGATGAACAAAATACATAAATATCAAGGACGTCATATTGAACAAATTTAAAACTGCTTCCAAATACATGGGCACATAAATGCACCTTTTCATATATACAGAAAAACTTTCCAGGTTTGATACATCTTCATCAAACAAACCTCAAATCTATTGTATGCACATGTATGTAACACAAAGACACCAAAAACAGTTGCACCCATCCAAAAATAAAACCTTGTATAGTATGTTTGATCAGTATAATCTTTACACTAAGAGAAACAAATTATCCAAACCACAGTCAAAATGTCCAACAAACATTTTAACATCACAGTGGATTCAGATAGACTACAAGAAACATTAGTCTGTCAAAACTTCAACAGTAAAAAGCCAGAAATGTAGGATATAGCATCAAAAAACAGCAGAGACCTTGAGTTGACTGTGAAATAGGCAGCACCTGCCTATTAGAGAAACATTGTGGAAATATATTAGTGGCTATACAATCTACTTATGTATATCTCAAATGTAGAGAAAGACATTTTGAAAGTCTTCTGCCTTTCTTCTTGAGGTCAGTTTGTAAAAGTTGTGCAGGCCTTATATAGTATTCAGGTGGATTGAGATGGATGTGCTTTAATTGGTCCTTATTGGTGGGGTGACTAAGTGTGGATTCAATCAATGGTAGCTATAAGTTGTTGATATCTAGGCCCAAATTTCTGTTTAATGAGGGTTCTATTGTGTTGATGTAGAAAGATTCACACTTTATTGGAGATGTTAGTGCAGGGACAGCTTTGAAATGGTCCATCTGTTATGTTTGTTTATATTTCATGCTAGAAATCATTCTAATATGTAGCCTCTTGTATAATATTTTCTATTTTGATTTTCTATATTTGCCTTGTCAGGTCTAAAGTACAGGATATTATAAAACATGTTAACAGTTTTCTTGCTGGTAAGTAATAAAGAACATTCTCATTTTGTAATACATGTAGAAGCATGATAGACATGTTGAACCTTTGGATTCCAACAGAGGGAGCATGAAGGTTTGTGGCATGCCTTTCTGAGAAAGTTCGCATATAGCACAGAACGAGAAAAGCTAATCTTGTGAGAGGACAGAAGTATCTATCAGAAATTCATTTTCATTTAGGAAAACTATAACTTTTGACGGGAGTAACTTTAACAGTGCTATGGAAGAAAAATATATTGGTGTTCTGGATGATCAGTCTCTTCTGTTATCCAAGCAAATGGGAGTTTAGGTTGTATGTATAGATATACTGATTCCAAAACATACCTCCTCTAACACTACAGCTATTATTCAACTGCCAGGGTTTCCTTCCTTTGCCCATCTAAGCATTGGTCCAAATTGTTTCTCACTTGCTCCAGTCTTTTATTCCCCACTTTATTGCCCTTGGCAATATCTGTCTCATTACTCTCTCCACCTACCTCAATGTTCCCTCTGACCTGGTACTGTATATAAGCAACTCATTCAGATGATATCACTTTCTCTTGACAAAGTGTCACAAACTGGTTTCTCTGTTCTACGACCATTGGAAATACTTAGAGTGTTTTTCGAGCTACCTAGTTGATTTTCTTACAAAAAAAATTTTATTGTTAGTTGGTAAACTCAAATGGTAAGCTCTCAGTTGAGACTGTCTGTGACCTTATTCATAGTCAGATGGAGACATATATTAGATCTGTTGGTGTTTCTCCAGGGTGCTCTGACACTGTACTTATGGGTGATCCTAGACATTCTGGAGAGAATTTAGATTTGCTTTTTCCAGCACCCCTTTCTTCACTCTGTCGGATTATCATGAGGCTAACTTGGATCAGCTGCATCTGGCTCCTTTTCTTTGTGTGTGATGTTTTGGGTCTTTCCCTGGTTGCTTTTGAGTCTGTGCCTTCCTTGATGACAGAAATGTCTGAGGGAAAATACTTAGTTTTGCCTCCATCCCATGATATTGCAGTTAATGCAGGGAAGTTTACTGCTCAGTTATGTGAAGGGATAGATATGCCTTGCCTGCCACGTTTGTGAGAACAACATGCTTTATCTTACCACCACTAGGTGATGCATATTTAGACTATCAGAGAATACACCTACTCCTGGAAATGTGGGGTTCCAGAACAGAGTCTGTGGTCAACCTGAATAGATCACAATTTTCTAGGATTCATCTGACCCAAACTACAGTTCTATAACTTCACACATAATAAACCTTTTCATACACTCTAAAACACTCATGGTATCTGAAAAGCCAGCTGTGGGGTTGATCCCACTGAACTTGCTCATTAATAGCAGCTCCAGTTGAGGCCTAGCATCATCAAACACATTAGGAACACATTTCCATCCTCCAGCCATTTCATTCAGTTGATGCAAGTCTTGAAATTGAAAATTGTCACTGCAATCGGAATAATCACTGCTATCAAACTCCATATCACTTTTATCTGGTACATATTCACTACCATTCTCACTCATACCCTCATCATTTGACATATTTTATATTATTTTACTCAAACAATTTGTAAATGTATGCAAAATGAGATGTATTTATAGCTAGTTACCATTCAATTGACACCCACATGCAACTGACACCACTGTGTTATTACTTCAATCAATTATGCATCACTTATTTTGTGAAGTTTCTAATTGGTCAATAAAAATGATGTCATTTAGATTGAAGAGCATTACAAGACATTTAATAATGTTCTGATAAGCATAATGGAATATTTCCCTTCTTAAACATAAACTTAAGCATGATGACTCCAACAGTGGTCTCATCACAGGGATAATCAAGATTTCCCATGATGCCTTTTAAGCCCATGTACCATGTATCAACTTTCCCTTAAGGTTTAATTTTTTATTGCTGTTGTGCTGTGGACGTCGCTGGTCAGAGTTGTTTGAGCTGCATGTGCACAGGATGCTTTATCATTCTACCTACATGCTCATATACCCAGACAGATCCATCTTATTGCTTATTCTGGGCTCTCTTTGGAGGGGAGGAGACTTTTGTGAGTCGCATTTCATCAGATTTGTCACATTTCTATATCCTTGGTGGCCCAGTTGAAGGCCTGCTGGAGGACATTGTGTGGGCTGGTATGTGGGACCTCCCCCAATACTTTTATCTCACATTATTTGCATGATCTGGCAGTATCTTCCCCTGAGGGTTTTGTGTGTAGCTATCATAACCACAACTGCTAGATTATAAAGAAAGATGAGAATAGTCAGTACTAATATTGTTTTTTCTTTAATTTCTAGGGTCCCTTACCTTTTTTTCTGAGGATCTCACTCTGTTGCAAGGGTTGTCAAGACAGGTGTGCTTTTATCAAACCAATTCTGCACTAGCAACCATTAACATAATATACTTCATTTAGGTTGCAACAGGCTCTATAGAAAATGAAGTGTTCCATAAAACCATCTAGAGGCAGACCAAGTGGTATTACTGTACTATGCTGGACCACCACTCATGGACTATCATGACTAAAGCATAAGGGAATCCTATCCGTCCTTGCTGGTTGTTCGAGTGAATAAATCGGGGTCAGTGGGCTTTTAAAAAATTTAGGGAACTTGGATCACCTATTGCACTGTTTCCAGAGCATTGTTCTTCAGGGCTCTCCCAATTATGCATTAACCCCTCCCCCCTCCATATTCTACTAGTAGAGCTAGGGAGTCCTTACCACACCCAGTTTCCAGTCACTGGGATGGTGGATGGAGGTTATTCCTCCAGAGTATTAGTGAATTTCCTCCACTCTTGGAGAAGATGACAAAGTTTGGGGCCCTCCTACCTGGGTTCCTCAATGTTTTTTTTTTTTTTTT
>NW_013667316.1:187121-241866 GCF_000517525.1 Limulus polyphemus | reverse complement strand
TTTTTTGGAAGGAGAGGCACCAGCCTACATGGAAGCCTACTCATAAAACTGGTTCCGATTTGATACTTGGCTATCCTTTTGGGTTGGGAGTGGCCCTTCTTTTTGATCAATATTGCTTCAGTACATTGTTCATGGAAGAAGGTCCATTGTCTCCTCATAATTTCAAATGCAGAGTGGTCCAATCCTGGGTCCTTGGTTGAGCACAATTTGTTCCACATCCACCCCATAATTCCAGGAAAAAGTGAAAATTACCTTGCCCACATGGTTGGAGAGTGAGGATGAGTGTTAATAATTCCAGACTAGAAGAGTTCTGTTTCCTACAGGTTGTGATCCATTCACAAGTATATATGTTGCAGCCCAAATTCCCTAGCCACAACATTGGATTTAGGGATCATGGCCCTATAATTCTAACCCCGAGCAATGGAACGTTACCTTAAGGATCGATAATGACAGTAATATACAATCTGTCTTGTTTCACAAACCAATTGAGAAAACCTCTATCTTTTCTTCAACTCCCATCACCCAAAATCTTCCAAGAAAGGTGCAATTATTAGAAAATTAAAAGGAATCAGTGCAAATATAGTGAAGTAAATACTCCATGCTCAAAACTAAAATCCCTTTTTTTGAGCAACGAACATCCAGCTTCTTGTACATGCATACAATTTAATATTTGGTGAAATAATCTTAAAGCATCATCTTTATTTGCATGTATTTACATTTTTACATATAATTTATTTTAATAATTTATTATCCTTTCCTGTCCTTTAACATTGTTATTTATCGCAACACATAAGTGGGTGTCCCCGGCTAATATTTCCGTATACTGGGCAGAGAAACTTCCATCCTTGGCAGAATGTGGTGGCATGGACTTATATATAGAAAAATAATTAAACCTTTCAAATATGCATCTTAAAACGTAATTAAATAAAATATAAAACTTAAACCTAAATACAATGCAACTGTTTATCTAACTAAATGTATTTCTAGGTGAGAAGTAACACTAAAGTAGCAAGGACAAAGCCGTAACAATGCTAAGAGCAGTTTGACTAGTTCCATGTATAATTCTTTGTGCCAATTTTAAGATAACAGTTAAGAGAACGTACTTCAAAAAGCACTCTTTCCATTGGTTATAAACATCTAGCTAAACTAAGTATTATTGGCTGAGAAATTAGAACTCAATGGTAGAAAGTGGGTGTGGCATCTGTCAAGAAGTCAGAGAAATTTATTTCTCCTTTCTCCAAATGTGACCTATGGAACTTGAGAGAAGAATATGTAAATAGAGCAATTAACCTCAATTATTTCTATATGTGGAAGGTTAGCATGCGTCAAGAAATGTTCAATCTATACAGACACAAATTTAACATTTCCGGAAGGTGTGGATCATGACAAAATAAAACTAAGAACTTTTCTTTAAGGTTTCTTTTGAAATAAAGGAACTTCAACTTAGATAATATAAAACTTTGAACAACAGTGTAAATATTAATGCTGATTTCATGGACAAACATTAATCTTGAATCTTGTGATATGTGCAGAAAAGGGTCACTGTAAGAAAGAAATTAATATTCATACACACGCTGTAGAAATGCATGCTGTAGATTTGACTAGAATTTATTATTGAAACCAATTGAAGATTTGTACTGTTATGGTTTGTGTTTTAGTGGAACATTCCTGAAGAAGCTGTAAAGTGAAACGTTGAGCGTATAATTAAAGAAAAATAACGAATTTGGTGTTATAAGTTGTTTATTGCTAGTATTAAAAAGTTTTAAAATTTGTTGGATGTGAATGGCTATGCAATTACTTGATATAGAAAAAATCTGAATGAATCTAAGTTTCAAATGGACAGCAACTGCCTGTTGTAGAAAACTACAAATGTAAAGGATGACGTTTCGAAAGTCTTCTGCCTTTCCTCTGGACCTGAAGACGAAAGGTGGAAGACTTTTGAAACACCATCCTCTACATTTGTAGTTTTCTACAAGAGGCAGTTGCTGTCCATTTGAAACTTGGATTCATTTTGAATACTCTACCTAAACAACCTATCAAAAATTAGAAAAAATCATTTTTAACTTTTAGGGATTGATGAATTATTACATAACCAGACTAAATGTCCTTCTGTCATCTTGTTTTTATTTGTTTTCATTTTCAACATACCTGGTATGTTAGTGTTGTGTAAAAAAATATTAAGGATATTTTCAAAAAACGGTTTATCATACCTAATCAATCTACAGTTCTTTGTGTTCTCAATTCAAGTACAACTTGTTCTTTTGCATCTTCATGTTTCCTCAAGTTTGTTTGGTATTAGCTTCTGATCAGAGCAGGCTACCGACTTAGAGCAAAACTAAAAATCAACCTGGTAATTAGCATAGCTATTTAAATATGCTTTTTGTACTTTCTTACCTAAAAAGATCAAAATGCATTGTTTCATTACTTGAGTATCCTCAATATAAACAATATTTAATTTACCATAAAGCCAATAATATCTTGCAAGGTTTGGCCAGCTTGGGAGATTTAGGTTTGTGTTAATTCCATAAAATAATTATTTTATTTAATCAAGCTTTTGTATATGCGTATAATTTTGAGTTTTCTAGGAAAGGCTAAAACACAAACCAAAGTTATTTTTTTTATATCCACCTAAAAATTTTTTTGCAGCATTTCATTTTGGATTACTTTTCATATTGTTTTGTATATGCACTTATACTTTTTTTTTATTTACAAATATATTTAGGATTTTTTTGAGCAAAACTGCCATGTACTGATAATTCTCTTTTCTTCTTGTAAAATCCAAATGCAATCTGTAAAGGTTTTGTGAAATATTAGCACTGAATGTATGCATAAAATTTTGAGAAATGCAAAACAACTGTCATTGAACATCAATATGAAAATTGTGTAAATTGTTTTTATTAGGTGGTTCAGTCCATGTGTCCAGCAAATAATCAGCCAATTGCTGAAGTTGTTCAAGGAAATATAAAAGACTATAACGAAACTGTACAAGCAACACAGAAAGCATGGGAGGTTTGGGCAGATCTGCCAGCACCACACCGTGGAGAAATTGTAAGGCAAATTGGTCAAGCGCTGAGGCAGAAAAAAACCCAGTTGGGGAAATTAGTTTCTCTGGAGATGGGTAAGATTTTGCCTGAGGGAGAAGGAGAGGTATGTATTGGTATAGCATACTGCTCATTTTATAGTTGAGTGTAATAGTCATATTCTGTTCTTATTATTTTTCATTCAGTTGTATGTGCCGTTTCAGTATATAAGTTGTATGTATTCTTGTATGTTAATATGAAAGAACTTTTTTTTCTTCTGTTTTTATTATCACACCCATGTTTATGGGTGATACAAGTTTTGAAGCATATCAGTAGCGTAGTGTAATGAGACAACTTTGTTTACAAATAACTTTAAAACATGTTTTTAGTTGTGTTCTGAACTTGGTGTTAGAAACTGTAGATATGTATGTATTTTTGTTTATTGATAAAATATTATTTGTTTAGATATTTAAGAGGTACCTCAAGGTTGTTTCTTACTGTACCTCTGTCTTAGAAGGTACTGGTAACTTAATGACATTATCTGCTTAGTGAAGCTAAAAATGAACATGCCAATCAGTTTAGCTAATTAAATGTACTTCTCCTACATTTATATTTATAAAGATTAGAATTTCTTGTTTTATCACTCAGTGTTAATGATATTTTTTTTTTTTTGAAAGACTCTATTAGTAAACTCTATTAATAAGAACATTAGCCACATATATTTTTGGAGACAGTATTACTTACCATTATGTTACAGTATAGTATTATCATTACCTATTTTGAAAGACAGCATTCAAGAATTGTATTTTCAAAAATAGGTATTACCCACAAGATCTGTACTTTCCGAAATGGAATATACTTTTATATCTTTTACGAATTTACTATTAGAACTTGTTTTTGGAAAAATTGCATACCTGAATTTCAAAAAGCATTATTACTTGTATTTAAAATACATCAATACATATAATGAATTTATCTATACATATAATGAATTTATTTTAGAAGCTATTATTATGAGCAGAAGCAGGGCTTAGAACCTCATACTGATATCTGCCATGAGTGCTGAGGGGATGGATGTCTCCCTCACAGCCCCCAAGTGGAGCAGGGATCTGGGTTAATCTCTTTTGTGGACTACCTCTTTATTGATCCCAAATATAGCAAGGGGCTTATTGGGGCTACCACAGGTAGTGGATGGGTTACCATCATCACCAACTCTCAAGTGAGCACCTGTACATTGTGTGGTAAGCATATTGGGAGCTGTGCTATCAGGGTGTTGCCACCCCTTCCTTGACTTCAAATGAACAATGTTGTGTGGCAAGTCCAGTGGGAAAAGTTATAGTGAGCAACTTTGTAACAAAATACCTCCATCATTTAATGGCTTAGTAGCATAGCAGAGGAGCTGCTTGTGGTGTTTCCTAAGGAGGTCCAATTTTTTTCCCAGCTTTTGGCATTAGAGGTGTGCCCCCAAATAAGCATTTGTGTATCATGAAAAGTATATTAGAGGGTGTAATGAATACCAGGAATGAGACACTTCTCTCCCATCATTAAGACCTTGCAACACAGTTGAAAATGCTTCATTTGCCTTCTTACCTGTGTCAACAATAACAGGTAAGGGAAGGCTCCATTTATCATGACCATTTTATGGCAAGTTGCCAGCCAATTATTTGATGTAAGTATGGGCTTCTTGTGCCCATGCATAATGAGCTCTCTTTTTTTTTGGCAACCTTGTCTATTGTGGATGCAGAATGGGCATTAGATCTAGTTTATTCCTTTATCAGTGTATACCTATCAACCTCATCTAATATTAGGTGGAACTATTCATTAGAGATTTCATTATCACACAGGATTTTTTCCAACAAAGTCTATAATGGTACTGAGCTTGGCTTTAGCCATAACACCTTTTTTGCACATCCAGTTCAGATGGTGATTGATATATTTCCCAGTGATCCTAACAAGGCCACAGCCACTACCAGGGGTGCTTCAATAATTGTAGTTAGAAGGTTGGCTTCAAACATACTAAAGCCAAAGGCACCAGCAATTAAGGATGTGTTCATACTATTGACAGTATTGAGCATCCTATAATACTTCTTGTTGAGAGAAGCTTGGCTATTTCTCTTACCCCCAAGCTGCTACTGAAAATCACCAATGTTTTGGAGTTGAAACCTTTGTTGTTTGAAAGCTGTTTCACCTCCTGGCCATGCTTCAGACATGTGTGCTAGTGCAGAGTATAACCCAAATGCATTACTTTGCCCTGTATATGTGACACTATGTTTTGCAATGACTATATTGCTTATCATTAGCTACAGGTCTAGTCCGTGTAGGATGTTTACAAAGTTAGATCTCACTAAAGAATATGAAATTTATGGTTTAACTTGAAGTAAACTCAAGTGGCATGGGAGTGCTATACAAGCTGATCTTTACCCTTTTGGTATAGTTAAACCATAGGTATTGTTTTTTGTCCCATTAACTATTACCTATAAAGTTTCCCCAACCATGGCTCTACCTGTGAATGTTATAGATGATAGCCTCTTTTTCAAGACTTGACCAGAAACCACCATTTCATACCCACAATAGCAGTCATCTGAAACATTTGAGGCTGCACTTTTCTTGGCCCAGACTGTAATAAAGGGTTTGTGGGCATCCACATAAACCTTGTTCATGGTAGCTGTAGCAGCTACAGTGGTGCCCTGGCTGTTGCAGCTGATATTTTTGGTAGATTTTATGGTTTCATTCAGTAGAAACACCTTAATTTTTATTAGAGCAACTACAGCTTGAGCATCTGTTTATAGCATCTGTGGTAGATATTGAAGAAGCAAATGATGTATATATGATCCTGTAGCTTTTCTAGTTGATGTATTTGGTTGGTTGTGCAGTTCCATCCAGCAGAAGTTCCTTGGTTTTTGTGAGAGCAATTGTGGCTTTGAGCAAAGCCATATTCTGAAGGTTGGCTTAGTCATACACATTATAGATGTAGTTATTATCCAGCAAGAGTTTCCCAGGCATTGTTTGTGCGCTATCGGGAATAATGCATGCCTGCTGAACCCTTATGTTTTCATTAATGACACAGGTGGCACTATAACCACATTATTAGTGTCAGTTGGATTAAAAGGAAAATGTTTAAGCCAATGGTGATCAGTGTCCAAATTATCCATCTTGGGGATAATATTTGCACTTGATTCTACTGATGAAGTAGCCACCCATCTACTTTGTAGTTCTTCTGTGGGATTTGTAACTGCTACTAGATTTCTCGCAATAATATTAATGAGGAGTCTGTTCTTTTTTGCCACCTCTGTTTTTTAGTATACTTTGAGAGTTTGACATTAGACAAGGTTCTGCACCCATGAGCTTTGGAGAGATGGTTCATTTGTACTTGTGTCAGATGGAAAGGGAATCTCCAACCATAATTTGGAACTGCTGAGTTACAGCTTCATTGGGTTGCCATTTTGAATGGCAGTTCTTAGTTTAACATCATACTCAGTATATCCCTTTAATAATAGTTTCTAATTGGAATCAAATGTTTATTTTTATCCCATCACTGTATCCATTGTATCATGCATTGAAAATAATTTTTTTGTTGATGCTCTAGCCTTTATACCCCACAAGTTTGAGTTGCTCATTAAGCATGCATAGATGCAACAACCCTCCACTAATAGGAGTATGACACACTCTCCTAGAGCAGCTGGCTTCCTCTCTAATACTTTACATGAACCTCACTTTCTTGATTGGCACATTTCTCACTTGCTCTCAATTTTCAGTAATTTATTTCCCATTATTTAGGACGTTGTTCATACTTGTTATTCTTTTGAATTTGTTTGCTTTGAAACAACTTCATTATAAGGATAGGAACTCTTCTTTATAATTGAGAGCACTGACCCCTCCACCATCTTTAGTGTGAGATTATAGCTCTGAGTGGTTTAGAGAGGTAAGTAACATTTCTGAAGATACCATTTTCTTTACCTGAAAATGTATTTCAGATAGATACCTTCCATCTTTCTTCTCCACTTGTAATACATTCTTGACGAGGCAAAGGAAATGTATAAGATAACCTTTGGCTGTTTTTTTTTATTTTAGTTCTGTTAGTAAAAAAAATAGTGCTTTATAAATAATTATGTATTAATTTTTTCTGTTAGTTTTAAAAAGTATCAATTATGTATGTCTGAAATGCTGTTACCATTGCTGTTTGAAGTTCTTATGAAATTGAGTTTTAGTAACTTTCATTTTTTTTTCCAATGTAATTTAATGAAATATTTTTATAGGTTCAGGAATACATTGATATTTGTGACTATGCTGTGGGCTTGTCGAGAATGATGGAAGGGAAAGTCTTTCCATCAGAACGTCCTGGTCATTCACTAATTGAAATGTGGAATCCTCTTGGGGCTATTGGGGTCATCTCAGCTTTCAATTTTCCTGTGGCAGTCTATGGTTGGAACAATGCTTTAGCACTAGCCTGTGGAAACACTGTTTTGTGGAAAGGAGCCCCTTCTACTCCATTAACAAGTATTGCTGTAATTAAAATTCTGTCTTCAGTGTTTGAGGTGAGAATAGACTTACTGTTACACATAGTAACTGTACATGGAAAAAACAATTTAAAACAATTCAGACCTGCAAATATTTGCTTAAGACCTGATGATACTCAAGATTTTAAAGTAGACTTTTAAAATATTTGTTAGCAATGTGAGGTCAGAGTTGATAGAGGGGCAAAATATAAAGATTAATAATAATAATACCTTAATTTTTGATGAATAAATCTTTTTTTGTGTGTAATATGCATATTGTTCAAGTTGTATTTTTTATGGTGTGTGTGAATAAAACTTTTTAATAATTTATTACAAGAAGACTTTATTGCCTATGACTTTGGGCCTAGAAACCATTATTGATTTTAAACAAAGAAAGTAGCAGAACCTATATTTTATATTTTTGTATGTGGCATCTTTGCCATCTGAATTGTAGGCAAATGGTCTTCCTGGTGCCGTTTGTTCTTTGGTTTGTGGTGGAAGTGAAATTGGAGATGCTATTGCCAATGATACTAGATTGCCTTTAGTATCATTTACTGGAAGCACTGCTACAGGACAGAAAGTAGCTCAGGCTGTCACCAAGAGATTTGGTAAAAAAATTCTGGAGCTTGGAGGTAATAATGCTATAGTTGTGTGTGAAGATGCTGATGTTGACATGGTGGTGAGATCAGCTTTATTTGCTTGTGTGGGAACAGCTGGCCAAAGATGTACTACAACCAGAAGACTTATCATTCATGAAAAGGTAACAATATCACAAAGTATTTTCATTTACTGAAAGAAAGTATCCAAAGCTACTGGAAAAAAATTAAGTATTTTTTAAAGTATGTATACTTGGGTTGTGATAAATGAGCAAAGTTATTTCATTAAATATTTACTGGTTTTCCTTTATGAACTTCAAAAGTGTATATCTATTAAGTATAAAAAGAAAGTAGTAACAATACAATGGGAAACTAAACTATATTGTTTAAATATAATTTACAAAGTATGATAATATTAATTTCTTATCCAAGAGATAACTTAATGAATAATGTTGTTTTGTTTCTCGTACAATGTAGCTGATTATTATTTGTTTAACTCATTCTGATTGCAAAATTGGATTTTTGATGAATAATAAAACTTGTATGTTAAAACCATAAAACCTGTGTTAAAAGAAAGATACTTACTTTACCCCAAGTTTGTTTTAACATGCTTACCATAGATAAGATCTCTCAACTGGCCACATTAGTTTTCTTTATTATTTTAACTAAAACAGTGAAGGTAAAACTTGTAACACTGCTGTATCATTTAAATTATAAAAGCTGGAAAACAATTGTTACTGATTGTTATATTTTGGAAAAGTAAAGTATTTTATGATTCTAATTTCTGATGCATAAAGTTCCCAGGAGCATTCCACATCTTGACTGAGCCCCCCCCCCCCCCCAATAATTCTATAGATACTGATTAGCTACACAGTATTGTGTATTTGCTATAGCCCTACTGACTTTACAGTGGCTCCCCATTTGAGAAATCATGATCTAGAGAACAGCACATCCTAGCCTAATCAGTGTATCATATACATCATTATTAATATATCTATCAATTTATCTAGGATTAAGAATAGAATTATAAAATGCTGTTATGAGACAGTATAGAATTTGGCAGGGTTAAAAATAAATAACTAATTTAAAAATTATGTTCATCAGTACAACAGTTTTTATGCTTACCACGTGTTAAGGTTACCTTAAATAGACAAGTAACATGCCAAGTTATTTAAGATCATTCACACTTTTAGCACCCAGTTTAACAGGATACTAAACTGAAGTTGGAGAGTAAATTTAATTTTTTATTCTTCTACCATTAATAGTTACTGAGTTTACAGGAATATCAGCTGTTTCTTATTATTATGGAAGCAGGAATGCAAGTTTGAGAGTTTGATCCTCAATGGTTTGTTTGTTGTAACCTTTATTTATAATTTATTTTTCTAGTTCCATATCTTTGCTTTTTTGTTTCATTAGGAGCAGTCTCCTTCACACAACTGGTTGCAGATAATGAATTATAGTTTTAAATGTAGAAAAGATGAAGGAGTTTGTTTTGAGTGCTTGCAGTGATAGTAATTTTCTTTTTCTTTAGGTTCGAGTTTCATTTCATATGTGAGGTTTAGGAAGAGAGATTAAATATCTTTTCCCACCACTGTGTGAACCAACCCTATGTCATTCTGTGGTGCATTATAACATTCTCACATTGCAATTTGTATGTGATATTTGTTATTTTGACTTTTTTGTCTGGGCTTTTTTGTTTTTTGAACATTATTGAAGGTATGAATGTTAAGATTAATATATAGTGTAGCTGTTCTGTTCTTGTCTTATGTTTAACTACTTCTTTCTATTTAGCTGTATGATGAAGTTTTAGAAAGACTGAAGAAAGCCTATACTCAAGTTCATATGGGGGATCCACTTGAACCTGGTACTTTATATGGACCCATGCACAGTAAACAAGGAGCAGAGATGTATATGAAAGCAGTGGAGGATGCCCAGAAACAGGGAGGGAAGGTGGAATATGGAGGAAAGGTACATCTAGATAAAAAGAATTATAAGGATATGTATATTTGCATCTGAGAGTGCATAGAAAAGTTAAGTTTGGATCAGAAAAAAGAATGGAGTATATGGAGACAAGTATATTGGGATGTGATATTGGTGTGTAAAGGAAAGTGTATCTTGATCAGATTGAAGAAAATAAATACATTTTAACATGAAGGATGGAAAGATGTAAATTAGAGGTACATATGAATCGACATGAGGATAGGTTTTAGTGTAAAACTACGTGTAGATCTAAAGATAGTAGGATGGTTGTTAGAATAGATGTATATCTGAATAAAAGTTTAGTTATAGTTTAGAGTTTGTCTAACTGTCCTTCTAGATTAAACATTTCATATGTATTTTGTAAGATAAATGTGATGGATCTACCTTTTTAATATAATACTGTAACAGTTAAGAAGTTTTGTATATTTTCAGAAATTTCAAAGCAAAAATAATTGATCTTATAGCTTATTCACTTAAAGTTTTCATACCTAATTCAAATAAATACACCTTCCTATCAACCTGTAGGCATTTGTTTAAATGTTGCCAAGCAAGACCTTAAAAGAAGTTTAATTATCAACAACATTAATTAAACAATCTCATGACTATCACATATTTAAAATATGATGTGTGTCTGAAAACCACTACATACTGGCTTCCAGTACACTTTTATACTTTATTACCATTTAATACCATGTATGCATTAACATACATGTTGCTGTGGGTGTATTTGAAACTGTTGGCCTTCTCTGTTATTGTAGTGTGTTTGTAAATGTATGAATCAGTATTAACTTTTAGATTTTTGATTATATAGATTGTTGACAGGCCTGGGAATTTTGTAGAGCCCACAATTATCTCTGGATTGACCCACGATGCTGAAATTGTGCACAGAGAGACATTTGCTCCAATAGTGTACGTCCTCAAAATGAAGAACACTGAAGAAGGATTTGCCTGGAATAACGAAGTAAAACAAGGTTTATCCAGTAGTATATTTACAAAAAACTTGGAAACTGTGTTCAAGGTACCTGGTACAAAGTTTTTTTTTGTTTGTTTTCTTTCTAAAGAGTTTTACTTCATTATCAGGAAATAAATACAAGAGTAAATTGTATTGTTATAATTTATAATAACTAATGTGACATATGACTTAAATTAATTATTTTATTGAACAAAATGTGATTTATAACTGTTTTTATGTAACAAAATATATTATTTATGAATAAATAATAGCTTCATGTATAATAGTTTAGAAGTTAAAATAGCTTATTGTAATTTGATGCGTTATAATTAATCTTTGTTTTCCAAAATAGCATATGATCATCCCTAAAGTGCCATGTTTTTGTAGTTGAACTAATATTATTTTTAATTTCTGATTGTTATCATTCTGACTTACTCCTCTTATACCACTTACAGTGGCTTGGACCTAAAGGTTCTGATTGTGGCATAGTGAATGTCAACATCCCAACAAGTGGAGCAGAGATAGGTGGTGCTTTTGGTGGTGAAAAAGTGAGTTCCTTTGTTTTTATGGAATTTTGAAATCAGTGGAAAAAGATGAATTAGCAAGATAATGACACTTACTAACAAAACACTGAGTATGGAAAATGTTTGAAAGATTAGGAATTCTATATTCTTATCTGGTTTAGAATGTGGCAAGATCTTATATGTTAATAAGTTGTATCCCCTATATGTTTAAATAAAAAGTATTTATGTCTGTTAAGTTAAATTATTGTAAAGTTCCCCTGTGTCTGTCCGAGGAGGTACAAGATTTTCTGTCTCTACAGACTGTTGCACCTGTTCATCATCTTTTTCCAGACTTTTTGTTGTCCTTGCTCCAAACCAGAGACTGGTGCCCTGTACTTGGTTTGTCCCACCTGTTTCACTCACAGCGCCTTCAGACTTGTTCGGCCTTGTATGTTTTGTTAGCATTCAGATCATTCGTTCGTCATTTATGTACTCTTGGGTTTCACATTCCTCTTTCTTTGGTCGACTGGCTACCGTTCACTTATTCCAAACAGTAGCTTGCCTTGTTACCCTTATTAGATGCTTCTGGAGGTGGCTGTAATGGGCTGCTAACTCTTTCAGCATGGGTTTGGTCTCTGGGACTGACTTTGTAACCATCAACTGGGTTGATCAACTGGAAATTTCGAGGATTTTGGTGTGCAACCAAGAGGTCTTCTCCAATGTCCTGGAGCTTCTCACTGTAGGTTGTGTTTTGGTTAATTTTTTTCCATCTGGCCAGAAATTAACAGGTAATGATCCATTCCTACTTTTCTTAAGTGGTTGCTTATCTCAATCACCAGGGCAGCACTCATTCTCCATCTCTCCAGAGGCTCGATATTCCTATCATTGCATGTCATGTTCAGGGTGCTTTCACTCTTGTCATGGATTGGATTCCTGTAGAGACAACATTTATCCAACAGAGTAATAGCTCGATCCTTTTGTTTTCCAGTGGCTTTGACTTCAATGGGGTATGCCTCACATTGAGGCTTTTGCTATGTCTCTTAACCACTAATTGCCTTGGTTTTGGTCTCCAGGTCCTCGTCTTCTTGCTTTGGCTATGTTTTCAGTCAAGATTGGATCTACACATTTGTCTATCCTCCTGTTCTCCTTCTTCTCTGGGTGATTTCTTTCATCCTTGACACTTCTTGTTCAGTCCTTCTGATAGCTCTTTCCTGGCTGTTTCAGCTGTGGTTTCTGCAGTTTTTCCAGCTTCAACTTCCTACTCCATTACCTTTTCCTCAGTCTCCATCCCTTCTTTGCCATCCTCAGTCACTGATGTTTCATCCAGACCTTCCTCTTCATGCCTGGTTTCCCTCTGGTCATTGGCAAGGTGATCCAGCTTCTCCCGATGGTTAGCCTTTCCTGAATGGAAGTTTTTCAATGCAAATGGAATTTTTCTGTCATTGGTTTCTGGGTCCAGGGTTTTTCTCCCTGATAAACCCACTGTTCTTAGTCATGCAGATTTCCCATCTTGACTTTTGGATAGGAGGTTTTCGGTCTCCTCAGTCTCATATTTTTGGGTGGTCCTGTCCCACACCTTTCCTTTTACCCGATCCCACAGGTATTTACTTCTGTACTTTACCTGTGGATGTGTTCCTTCCAGATTTGTCATTCATCATGGCAGGCTGCCTTTCCAGATGAGGATATTAATGTGGTCCTGCACTGCCTCACTTTGCCTACATTCATACCACTCTCCCAGTGCTCCTTGTTTCACCTTCCTTTATGTTTTTCTTCTTTCTCCTATTTGCTTATGGGTGGCAGTAAGTCTGTTTATTTGCCATTGATGTTTCACGTACTCTTTGTCCTTCTACATATCTCGTCCTTTTTTTGGATTGTTTTCCCTCCATAACACTTTGGCAGCTTGTGAGAATAACTCCCATTTAGCACTTTCTCTTCCTTCTGTTTCACACCTTTGTCCTAATCCTGATCCATATAGATTTCTTTGTTCTATACATGCTCTTCTCTGTTATTTTGCCTGCGTGGCTTCCTTCTTTGGTGTCTGTTCACACCTCTTCCTTCATTGGCAACCATCCTCTGTTCATGTTCTTTCTCCCTCTTCCTTTGACAGTTGGGTTCGGCTCTTCCTTCCATTGGCTTCTTTCTCTTTATTGTCTTCCTCTCCTACTTTGTTCCGTGTGCCTTCTCACCCAATTTGACACTTTACCTTTTTATTGACGTTTCATCTTTGTAGTCCTTTGTAGGTATTTCTTCAGTCAGCCATGTGGACTATCTATATGTTCATCTTTCAATATTTGCATCAGATTGCAGTTTTGTTTCTCTTTAGGTTATTGTCTCCCACCAGTAGCCATTCTAGAATATCAGAATTCAGTGAGACTTTGACTGGATAATTTATTTTTCTTATTTTTCCCTCTTATTAATGCTAATTGTTTGGATCATACTCTGTCCACTTACATATTATAATTCCATGGCCATGCAACTCACACTGCAGAGATGGAGTGTTCCACAAGATCACTTGTAGATTTATCCTCACAATAGAATTACTTCATACGTTTTCCTATCTTCGAATCTGACTGTCTCATCCACCTATTCAATGTAGAATTCTAGTTATTTATGTGAGAGGAGGTAAGTGTATCAGAAATACATTTTCAGTGTAGGAAAATTAACTTTTATTCTATAATAAAATATCAGGTTAACTAATAGTTAGGTTTAAGGAGTATAGTAAGTCATGACAAAACATTCTGATGACTCAAATCCATGATTATTAAATGTTATTTAAACAACACACACAAATAAAAGACTTATCATGAAAATAAAATATAATAAAATGTTGACCTTTGTAACAAATATTGTTAGCAAAAATCACAATACCTGACCTGACAAAGGTAACAGTGATGCCATTTTTAAAGTTTAAGTCCTAGATCTTTGTCAGTTTTTGATGAGTTTGTTTATGATTTATAACTGGAACTGCAGTTAGCCAGATAAAGTATGAACAGAAATATGTTAACAAATGTCAATCAAGTTTGCAGTGGATACATCACAGATATCTTATTGTATAACTTTGTGCTTAACAAACAACAATTAATGAAGTTCAAACTAATTGTGTATATGAAATAGAATTTGCTAATCAAAAAAATTTAAAATTCTATGATGAAATAAAGTATTTCTAATGTTTTTTCAAAATGGTGTCTGAACAAAAATTTTGGAAATTACACAACCTAAAAAATTATACAAATACTAAATCAAATTTTATGAATATTTTTTAAGCTGGAAGTAGATATGCTTCAGTAAGCTTGTACTAACTTACATGCAATTTGTTTAATTATTTCCACACTGAAAAAGAAAAAAATCCAGTGATATTGTATGAAATGTATTACAGAGAGTAATTATAATATCTGTAAAACTTTGTATAAAGGTTCTGTATAATCCCACTTGATAGCTTGAACACCATGATATTGTTACTGTAATTTAATTGTAACAATTAGTTGAGAGATATATTTGTTCTTAGCTTCTTGTGTAATATGAGAGTTCAATTATTTCTTCAACTTTAAAAAAAAGTATTCTCTTTACATCAGGTACAAAGCAGTGAGTTTCATTACTAGTGAAAGAGTGGCCATTCTTTCAGATGTTTCATATGTTTTTGGTCCTGTTTTAGGACTACTATTGTTTTTCTTTGTTTATCTACATTACCTTACCAGAACCAAATGTTTGATAATACTTAGCCTAGAAAATGTAAAGTTTTTAAAAGGGTTGTGTTTGTTTACAGAGATATTTTTACAAGAGTATGCTGATTTGTTTACACAATTATGTAAGATTAGAAGATTTGCAAAAGTAATCTGTGTTTAAGTTATGAATTTCACACTTTAATATTTGCCAATCTGTAGAAACTAAGAAAATAGATTTAATTAAGCTCAAACCCATCTGTATTACAGCATACCGGAGGTGGACGAGAATCGGGCAGTGATGCTTGGAAACAGTACATGAGGAGATCAACTTGCACTATAAATTACAGCAAAGACTTGCCTCTAGCTCAAGGAATTAAATTTGAATAAGAATCTAGTTTTTATACTTACTATACATAAAACTACAAACAAAGAATATTTTTAAACCTTTCAGTAAAGGAATCTTAAGGATATCTCAACTGTGAATTGCCATAGCTAGTGCTTTAGGTGCCAAAAGCATCATACTACTGAAGTAATTGTTATCATGGGTTTTAGCCATGCTGTTAAAAATGCAAAACATCAAAAATATCAAGGTTTTAAAATGACTGTTTTGTTCTACTTAAATGTTAATAACTTTGAATGTTGACATTTTTTATACTGTTTGATATTACAATACTAGTTTTAGTGCTTACAGAAGTGATATTTGCACTTCTGACTTATGGTTTTGAGATAATTGGAAGAAAATAATAAATTTTGATAGCAAGCTGAACAAAATGGTTTTTGGTCTCATCATCTCAAACAGCCAGTTAATATGGGAATGAAACTATAGGACATTTGTTTTTGTTAAATAATGAGATTATCCATACATATTGGTTTTCTTTGTGTGACAAGTTCATTGTATGAGATCTCACGTTATTCAGCAAAGCAGCAAAATATATGACTGTGCTAATCATTTTCAACTAGAGATACTACTCCATCATCACCAATATAAAACACTGACTCATTGACCCTTAATATTTGGTGTAATACAAATCTGCAAAGTACAATATCTTATTCAAGGAAATAAAAATTACTCTTCTAGTTAAAATAAAACTGTTTATTAAAAAAACACCAAAAAGACAAAAAATAATTGGAGCTGAAGTTGATTACTGCAGAATTTTTTTATACCTTAGTATTTCAGTCAAGACTTCCCCCTCCCCATTACAACATTAGCTGGTATTTTTATAAGCCAAGAATTTTTACACTTGGGTGGCTAGCCCAGTCGGTACCATTTAGAATGAGCAGGTTTGGCAATGAGGATTCAAACTTATGACTCTCAACTTGCATGTCAGATCCTTGGCCAAGACTCTCTATTGCCTGATAATTGTTTTTGAGTTTGTTTATACATGCAATATAGTATTTATGAATGACTCCACTAAAGGGACGAGACTATTCTTACTACTTTATTTATTATATATATATATATATATATATATACACACTGTTATATATGTAAAACCAAAACACAGACAAGTTTCCACCCATGAATACAAATAACAAAAAAAAATGCATTTAGTAAATATTGTCATGAAAAAACTCACTCAAACAAGAAATTTGAATGACATAACTTCAGGTTGAATTTGTACAAAAATTATTTTACACTTTCCGAGTCATCATTCATATTGTTACATAGATCAAGAAATCTGAGGATAGGACTTATAATGCTAAGATCTGATATTTTATCCCCTCCCACAGTGGACACAGCACAAAAAGCCCATTGTAAAAATTTTGGGCTTAACAAAAAATTATTTCCTGTCATTAGCTGAACTTTCCATTACCTGTAGTTGTTGTAGGTGAAGGATCTTCAAAGCCACTTCATTGGCATCAAAAGAAAAGTGATTGTAACAAAATACTATCATTTACCACTATCTGCTTTTATACCATGTATTGTTAAAATCTTAACTCAATCATTATAAACCTGGAAGGAATTTGCAGGGCTGCCAAGCTTTAAGATGTGAACCTTTGTTAAGATACAAAATAATTTATAATCAACATTCACCAAAATATTCCACCTGAAAACTTCAAGAATAGCAACTCCTTTTTAGAATTTTGGTTTATTAAAACCTCTAGCAAGCATCAATAGTTATATCAACTTATTAATATTTAAGTCTATCAATTTCAACTGTCCAAGTTGTAGAGAGTCTCGGGTGGTTTGTGCCACACAAATACTACATGGTTTTGCTAGGTAACTGAGAAATCAAAGATTGCCATATCCTTTCAATTGTTGATCTTATAGCTACCCAAGCTTTCATTCAGACAAATGTGTTAACTGTGATGATTGAGTGAATACTGTAAAATATTCAGTTGGTGTACCATCACAAAAACCATTTCATAACTCTGAAAGAACCACAACTCTCCTTTGGTGTTTGTCAGGGTTTTAAATATGAGTGGGCAAAGGATTTTTCTTCAGTAGGTGTCCGTGTCTTGTTGGCAATAAATTTGAATAATAGACAGCACATAATCCACTTGTTTTAAAATAATGTATTCAAAACAAGTCAAATGTATGTACAAGAATTCTTTACACTATAGGATATCACAGTTGTATCTAAAACTCCAAATAATTCTCTTTTCTTGTCAAAAATCCACACGGGCTGATTCAATTGCTGTAGAATATTTTCTTTATCTTCTTTTCTCACCATACAAATCGATGAATAATTCACTTACGTTACCTCGTGGGTTACCACAGTTGTATCCTGAACCTTAAATAATTGTCTCCTTTTCTTCAAAATCCACACAGGTGGGTTCAATTACTTTAGAACACCCTTTAACAAGACAAATTATTCTCCTCATCTCTATTAAACCGTGAAACTCGCTTTAAAATATCACCTGTTATGGCTAATCATTCACGCACTGAGTATGTTTTCTAATTTTTTATCTGACTGAACCTCACTTTTTCTCTACTTTCTACTTATTTAGTTCTTAACTTGTGCTTGCTTGGTTGCCTATATTTATACATTGATAACTGAGGTCTCGAACTTTCTGTAAAGTATATGAACGGTGCTGATTTAACAATTCTCAGTTAAGGTAATGAGAAAAATAGTAAAGGTTCAAGTAATGTGATGTCAACAATATTAGTAAAGCCTAGAGAGTGTAATTGCAAACACAGGGTATGACTCATACAGTCACTTAACCAAACTTGTCATAACTATTGCCTTTAAAATAATTAACTTTTAACTCTGTGTTTATGTAAAACTAAACAGTCGTTAAATATTAACACACAATAAATAAAATAATAATACCTACACTAAACAGTTGTATATCCAACAGTGTACAGGTCTTGTAACTTCATAACTGTTGATTCAATCATCACCTTAACTGCTTGTCAAGGCAATTAGTTCCATCCATACTGATTAGGAGGTATCCATGTCTTTGCTGATCATTCAAACAGCTCAGCTACCCACCTAAAAGCGCTTTCTCATCCTATTCCTCTCAGACCACACAGTTAAACACTACTAGTCTTTTCCTACTAATTAGCAGTGTTGAGATTGTATAACGCAGTATTCTTACTGTGTTCACACTTGTCATGCTCACTCTTTTCAGATTTTTGATCCAACTAAACCATAAGAGGTGTGTCTGTGATATACAGCTTTACTTTGTCAATATGTTTGCATTTCACATGACTGCTGTAGCTAGTAGATCACCTCACTGAAATGTTTATGCATGAAATAAATATTAATCCAACCAGAATTGAGTTGCTTATGCACATACCAGTGCATACCACCATTACACCCAATCTCCTGGCTCAAACTTCTGCAACGTTACCACCCTTTTTCATCCAAAGCTATCTAGACCTTCATTTACCCTCTAAGAATTGCTGACATTTTCAACAGTGCACCAGTCTTTTATACTCTTTTATTATTTTGCATCATTGCAGTAAGATGTGATGATCATTCGACTACTTTCCTCCAACCATTCTGTGCCACCTATACTAATGCAGGTATTGTAGCACAATCCTCACTTTCTCAGTTGGCATTCTAGTGTATAGACGTGTGTTTTAACTCGTTCACCATGTGAATACACAATTTTAATTGTGCTTGATCACCAGTTAATATCAGTTTCAACTTCTTGTGTTTGATTTCCATTGTTTCTACTCGTTTGTTTTCAAATGTTTGTTTCCCGAATTATACATTATTCATATGAATTCGAGATTTAATATGGTGGATGATAATTTTTCTGCCATAAGCAGACAATGGTTCTAACACTAGTCCCCAGGCTGAAGGTCAGTGATGTCTGCTGGAAGGGCACAGACTTTAGTTCAAGGGGAATTCGTGTCTTACGTTATTTATACAAATTCTGTCTGAGGGTTTCTGATTTTTGTTTTGCTCCCTTTCTACCCTAGTCCCAGATATCTATCACTCATCCTCAGGATCTTACCTTGCCCACTCTTCTTGCCGAGTCTGTTGTTCTTCATGTCCTGTCTATTTGAACCCATTGCAGTTTGTTCCTTGTACCATTTTCTTTTTAACACCTAACCCCCCTTCTGGTATGCGGTCATCATAGTTCCAATATTTATGCCACCATTTACCATTCCTTGTATGTTATTCATTATTCGGATCAGGAATTCCTTCCTTAGACTTTGGCTGCCCATGGAAGTTGTTTTGCCTTTTATCTTATTTCCTTACCTTCCTTTCCCACCTGTATTCCTGTTTGGGTCTGGATCATCTACTTTGTCCAGTAGTCCAATTCCTTCCCTGCTGTGTCTATTGGTTTGTACTGCCTCATTTCCTTGTTCTATTTCCTGTTTAATTGTTCTATGGCATTCCTCTGTTTCCCGTTATCTTTCACCTATTATGCTCACTGGTTGGGTTCGTCAACTCATTTGACTGGCATATTTTGATATGTCCCTGGCAGGTCGCTGTCTCCTTATTGTTTATTCACACTAAATTTATCATCAAACTAAGTCTTTAGCTGCTTGACACCACCATCTCTTGGAGGAGATCATTCAGGCTGGTATGTGGATAACTCCCAATACATTCGTCACTCTTTCTCTGCACAATATAGATATGTCTTCCTCCTGTGGCGATTATACACATGTCTGTTCACCTTTGACTGGGGTAAGTCGTCATATTATTTTTTAAATGTTATTTCATTGATTTGCATCATATTTCAGGATCCCACCTGGTGGCGGGTGTTACCTGGTCTGGTATGCTGAATTATACATCTTAGCACTATCTCTGTATACTTCTATGATGCTCACTGTGTTTCAGTGAGACCAGTGGCTGCTTATTCAGTGGTGTATTTATATCTATATATCACTTTTTTATCAATATATATATACTGAGGACCGTCACCTATGTACTACCTGAGTAAAGCAGATAGGGATTTTTTGCCCATCCTAACTGACCTATGATTTTTACAATCCAGGTCTTTTTGCTTTTCAAAATAGGGAAACGTTGCCACCCATTGTACTGTCTCTGGTTGGTTATCCCTCTGGACCAACTAACGCGTATTCCTCCCATCTTTCTTCTAGTGGAGCATGGGGTACCTTGCCAACTCCAATTGCTGGAGTTGTGGACCGTGGAGGTTTCCTCACAAGTGTGATTTGTATGATAAAACAATCTCATAGTCATATGTACTCACTTGGTGATAAGAGGGCTATCGTTGTTGTGCTTCATATTATACACTATTATTATTATATTATCAATCCAAGACGCTTCTCCCAGATGTTTTTGCCCAGGTTGACTGCACTTGTTGATCATGACATACATTATTAATACAAGGCACTTTCCCTGGATGTTTTTGCCCTGGTGAACTGCACTTGTTCATCTCTCAATACCTTTCGTACAAGAAATTAAAATAACAAACTTATGCAAAGTGCTCCCACTATATGTTCTCTGCCCAGACAGACCACACTTGTTATATTGCTTCATATCACAAGGTGCTTCCCCCAGGTGTCTTTTTGCCTTGGTGGACTGCACTTGTTGATCTCAACATCTCTTATGTACAAAACGTGAGACAGAAAAATACTATGTAAGGCACTTCCACTGTGTATGTTCTACCCAGTTTGATTGCACTTCACATACTCTAACATTTACCAAGATGCTTCCCTCAGATGTTTTACCCAGGCTGAGACCACACTTGGCTATCTTGATATCAAACCAATGTACTTCTCCTGGAAGGTTTTTGCCAACTTAACATATTGTAGATGCTCCTCCCAGTTTGTTGGTCAGAGTTTACAAACTTCACAAACATACTTATAGAGTGAACAACATGATCTATCAAACCTCTGGCCTACAGATGGTTTCGTAATGTGTATCTTCACTATGTACAACTGTACAAATAATTGATTGTTAAAGTTTGTTCCTTGACACATGATCTCTTCAGGTGATCATTGTTTGTTATCCACTGTTCAGCCAACATACCAGTAATTGTTTGTGAATGATGACTCAACCAATAACCAAACTTTAGTCTACGTAGTAAAGTAATTGTCAATGATCAGTAAGTACTAACTGCTTTTATATATATTTTGAAGATAGGTCTACTTATAACATTGCTATTATCTGTAAGAGAAAGTTTACAATTTTCTGATACATTTTACACTGTCATAGCCAGCTTTTCTTCTGAGCAATGTATGTATTACAACAACTGTTATCACTCTAAATGCAACCAGCAAAACCACCTTTGCACATATGGTGTAATGTATTATCTCCAGTCCTTGCATGATTAAAAGTCTGAATTATCTCCGTACTTATAGTCCTTGTAACTCTTGGCTACATCAAAGGTCAGTTACCATATTTTCATGATTTTTAGCAGTGATTCGAGACACATCATAATGCTCTTGTAACTTTTCATGCAAGTGTAAAATTTTGTGTGCATCAGTGCTGCTTTAACTAATCTGATATAGTCACACTTTACCTTGCTACATAAAAAGTAACATCCATGTCATATCTGGGTCCTTTACTGCTCTTCCCAATAAGATCTATGATTTACTTGCTGCTACAACAGCTTTAACTACTACACATTGTCCATGACCTAGACACTGTGAACAGATTGTCAATATAATGAATGTGAGTTATTCTACTAGGGCAGCAACCTGATCACACAAACATATTGGCAAACTCCATCAACTGTTAATAAAATTCCTGCTACTGGTTAAGATTGTCTGCACAATCCTCAACCACCAAGTTCAGATGATCTGGTTCTGTTCATTTGTTTTTGAGCTAAGGAACTCCTATAGTGATACGAGTTACACAGTCTTGTTACTTCTGCTTCAATTAATATTCAACTGGTAGCTGAATAGCTAACTGTCCATAATTACATACCAGCATTAGAACTGAGTCTACACCTTAAGATATAACTGCCAAAGCCATTACATCCTGATTTCTGGGAAAAAAATAACATAATTCTTGCACCAGTTATGTTACCCCAACAAACAATGATAATGTACTAGACTGCATCTGTAACACGTCATTTGCACATTCAGAGGTACTACAACCATCTTCTCCACATGTTCATGTACAGCTCAGTGTTTCTGGGCTCTTTGTGTTAATATTCAATGGTCTTACTACAAAGCTGCATCTCATTTTTTTCCATTAGTAGCTGAGTAACAATTTCTGCAAAACGTCCATCCCCAAGATCCTAATACTCAGTCTGAAGTCAGAAACAACAACTTTTGTTATTCAAATGAAAACACCAATAAAAATTGAAACACACCTTTCTTCACACATTTAGTTTATAATAATTTGCCAGAATGAAGCCAGATTTCATTGTCTGAAGTAATGGCTTCACTTAGAATGCCTAATACACCACAAGGTTGAGCAAAATCATTCTGCCCAAAAGAAACTTGATCTCAAATCCATATATCCTCATAGGCACTGTCCAAACTAAATGTCAGACGTTGCGCCATTTGATATTTAATCCAGCCATTCAAAATGACAATCTGCTTGAAACATTTTAAAAATTCTAGGTCTCTGAAAGTTTTTCCTTGAAAGTAGAAGGATTTTCTGTGTAACATCATAAACATTGACTATTCTGAGTGAAGACAAACCTCTGTGACCAGGCATTCACCCAGTGAGTACCTGGTTGATCCATTATTCTTTAATCACTTATTCCTGGGTCACCAATGGATCCCTACATCCTTGTAGATGTGGATCTGCCACTTTGTGCCAACATAATTTATTGGTGTTTCAACTTCTGTTGGTTAGTGGCACTCATCAGTAACATCTCATTTGTATACTAATGATGGCCACAATCTGTAGTAATCCCTGCATTTACTGATCAGTAACAACTAAGACCTTCATAAGATATCATCAAATATAACTTCAGAGAGTTCAGTCTTTGCCTGATGTGGTGATTGCCGACACTATGCTCTCTTAGGGTACCAAACAGATACAGGTACTGGTGACACCTCCAGTGGGCACTCTCTGACAGTTCTGCATCACTCATTGAGATTGCAAGGAATTTCCAATCTTCATCTAGAGATTCCTACGACTAGTTCTTTTGGTGCCAACACCACTTCATTAACTAACACCTATTCACCACAGGTCCTATGTAATCTTGAATGGACTTTTCTATGTTGACGGATTGTGACTCAGATTTCGTTAATTCTCAGGGAGTCCAGAAGAAATATGTTGATAGTTAAGATCTCACGAAAAACATATACTTTGTCATGGCATTGAAATTTGTCATTTAACTTAGCTTACGATATTCATAGGTAAAAACTGGAACCAAAAAAGCAAGCATTCTAATAACAAGAGTATTTAAAGGATATGCTTACACCATTAATAAGTAAAAACCAGACTTTAAGAGACAAATGCAAAGCTGATATGAATAACAAAACAATCTTATTCAGTAATAAAACAGTGAAAGAAGATAATTAGTAACCTACAACCTTATGCGCACTGGTTAAGTTTATCGTTTGCTTGCTACTCTGGATAATCCCAGAATGTGTGATATTTTACATCACAAACCAATCCATTACAATCTAGGTGAAATAGCATCTGTCACGTATAAATATATATATATATTTTGCACCCACTATATTGGCTGAACTATTCACGACTTGTATGTAAGCCTAGCCCACAACAATAGGTAATGGCACATAATTCATGCCACCTTATTCTTCTTGTATACACCTGCTTAACGACAAAGTCAAAGTAATCTAAGATTTACCAAGTTCTATTCACAAGGTCGATGACTTGTAACATAAAATATGCTGAAAGTTTCATAAATGTTACCTGAATAAAACTAAATATATTTTTTTATTCTGTGTTACGTGAGGATTAAAATCATCACCAGGTTAGCATCAGAAGAAATTTCACTAAGTTTTGCTAAGGAATCTTCGTGGAGCATGGCAAACTTGGAATGTCTTCAAAGAAATAACAGCAGTACAATGCATAAAATCTCTTAGTACAGCTCTAAACAAATTCCAAACTTTGGTTGTGTTTAATTTAAAACTCGAAGTTTGTTACCTGCAAATAGTTTTGTTAAAGGTTGCAAGTAGCACAAGAAACACGTACTTAAAACGAGTATCTCAAAACACTAATGTTAACATTTTTAGTAATAGAAAAATATTTTTACAAATTTCTGGATTTCCTTTTTAATATATATGCATGTAAAATAACGTATCGCACGATCAAATGTTTCAAGGAGAATCGAATATTTCCAATGTGAATGAAGGCATGCATAATTAGTTATAGGTGTTTGTTTGTTTTGAATTTCGCGCAAAGCTACACGAGGGCTATCTGCGCTAGCCGTCCCTAATTTAGCAGTGTAAGACTAGAGGGAAGTCAGCTAGTCATCACCATCCACCGCCAACTCTTGGGCTACTCTTTTACCAACGAATAGTGGGATTGACCGTCACATTATAACACCGCCACTGCTGAAAGGGCGAGCATGTTTGGTGTGACGGGGATTCGAACCCGCGACCCTCAGATTGCGAGTCGAGCGCCTTAACCACCTGGCCATGCTGGGCCGGTTATAGGTGATGGTTTTATGTAATAATAGTATAATGGTGTTTTGTTCGTATGACGCTGGTGTTGTTTGTTAATGTCATACAAAAAGAAAGAAAAATTTACCCTTCGTAATCATTCAGGGGTCAGATGAACAAAATAATACTTCTTTTATGAAATTAAAATACCCAGTTTAGAAATGTAACACATTCAGTATTTTCCATGAGAATTTTGACGTTTTACAGCAAGTTTGTGGCATGGACATTAAAACAAGCAGACTTTGCAAAGTTCTTCGCTCTAGTGAGGAAATGTACAGGTTCATATATATATATATGTATGTATGTATATGTACCATGTAGGAAAAATTAATTTTCATAGAGAAATTTTCTCATCTTCTGTTAATGTGTGGGGATTTTAACGAATTTTTATTGTGTCTCTCTCAAAGTATTCCAAAACATGTCTCGTAGTCGAAACATTGACCAATTTCACTTCATATGAACAGTATATTTATCATGTTTAGGAAACGAGTAGGATTAAAAAGTATAGTAATAGCCATTCAAATTTATTGGCTGTAGTTTTTTTTTTATTACTGACAGTATATTTTTGTTGCTTGCACATTTCTTAACTTATGTTAAAACACTTGAATAATGAAATAAATTTGTTTCATTCATCATGTAAAATAATTTTATTTATAATAAAAAACAACATATTACACTCTTTTTTTCTACAGCAGAAAAATAACGTGAGTTGTTTATTATTAAGCACAAAGCTACACAAAGGGCTATCTGTGCTCTGCCCACCACGGGTATCGAAACCCGGTTTCTAGCGGTATAAGTCCACAGACATACCACTGTGCTACTGGGGGGCATAACGTGAGAAAGGCTTACATTTACGTATTTCTGTAGACTATACAATAGGGTGCATCGAAAATATAAATGTCTTATATCATTATTGACTGGGTATGCGATTGGTGCCTTTTAATAGAACTAATTATGTGGGGAAGTTTCAGGTTTCTAAAATTATATCTTGTATTGCCGCGATGGGGAGGGTGTGTTTTCCTTAAAATATCCATAATCAAAGTACCATAACTTTAGATATGCAACGTTTAGCTAACTTAGGAGTTTTATATCCTAAATTAGCCAGAACTCACCATGAGGAGGTAGTTGCATGTCGAGTTCCACCCTTCCACTAGGCAATAGAATTAGTGGATTATGTATTGTTACTTAGCATTAATTTTGTTTCATGATTTTGCGAGATCGAAGTTTTGCTTTAATGAATACCTTTCTCCTGCGATGGCCACAAACGGCTACTGAAGCTTCTGTTACAATTTTAACATGTGTTTCAACTGTTTGTGTGTGACACGGCATGTTGAGCTTGAAAACTGGCGTGTCATCTTGATTAATGAAAGACACCAACTAATATTCTACGAAGAGCAAGTTGTTCGATAGCCTTAGAACCATCTCCAAGCATTGTAAGCCGCGAATTTTTCGGGTGGGCAAAATATGCATTTCTTCGGATTACTCTATCCACCATATATTTCTCTGATTCAGGAAGAAAACGTGATTTTCTTACAAGTAAAAAATGTGCAATGGGCCATGGATGCACGAGGGATTTTTCTTGACATTAAACCAAACTGTTGCATACACTTCAATTACTTATCTCACAAACAAACTAAACTGCTTGGATGAGTTAGCAGTTGCGACGTAAAGACACAAAATCCTGTTTGCTATTGTTAACTAGCGAGAATGGTTCAGTGTTCTAGGGTCACGTAAAGCAAGTTCACTTGTACTATGACCTGATACTACGGCATTGCACATGTCATACAACTATCTTTGATCTGTACGAAGATCCTCAGGATGGTCAATTTTCAGTAATGGTTCTATAATTTCGACTGAATCAAAGTTTACTGAAGACAATGATTCACGAGTCTTCAGTTTCTTTCCAAGAGGACCAGAAAAAGCGGATAGTCCTAGAGTTACTCAGTCAAGATGCCTAGTTAGATGACGCAGGGGTAACCCATTTGCATGTAACAAACAAATTAACCAATGAACGGGTCTTCCTAAGTGCAACTCGAGAAGCCGCATAAATCCAGATTTTTTTTTTCAGTATTGACGTATGTGCCGTCACAGCCTACAGCGACTAAATGATCAGATGAAATTTTATCTTCAAACCACTAAATGATAGAATTTTTTTATACCTTCTGATATTCCGGAAGAAGAAGAAATGTGATCCATGAAAATTGATTCAGGTTCACTGACCAAAGTTATGTGATGTTCCATGACTACACGTTTATAATGTTTTTTCCCATTTTTTGATGATGACAATTTTAGTTATATCTTTTCTATCATCCAAGTAAATAGATTTAATACAATTTGATTCATCAGAAGTCAATAATGTTTCTCGGTATTTTTCTCGTTCCCATCGTATCTTATTTTTATCGATATTTTAGCATTGTCATTTTCTTGAATAATGCCCATATCTTCCAAAACAGATGAGGTAAGAGCTGCAGCAGCTCTATCCGAAATACAGTACCTGTCAGCTTCTCTCAGTACCGTTAGAAGCTGTGTCATCATTGGTTTATTTATTTTAGGATTTCGATGTAGAAAGTGCAGTATTAGCAAAATAATCCAAACAAGTCGTTGATTATCTATTTGATTTGGTGGAGCCCCCCAGTGGCACAGCGGTATGTCTGCGGACTTACAAAGTTAGAAACTGGGTTTCGATACCCGTGGTGGGTAGAGCACAGATAGCCCATTGTGTAGCTTTGTGCTTAATTACAAACACACATTTGGTGGAGAGATGATACACTTATTTTTTTCAAACTTTGGTTCGCTTGCGGTAGTTGAAGATATAACTTAATCTTATAATAAAAGGCAACTATTGCACACCCTGCCGATTAGCAATTACAAAATGAAAGTTTCGACCAAGTAAATTCAGGTGTACCCTACTACACAAGTATATTCTAGTAAACTAAATATGTTAAAGAGAAGACTAAAATTAATATCGAGACAATATACATTAATTAGGTAGCGTGCATAATTTGGATGAAAATTTTATTGATAAATATCGCTACACATTTGACACTTTTTAATTTAAATTTCTCCAATTTTAACGACATAATACAATGAAAGACTAATATTGGAAATTAAGTGAATGTAGCTTACAAATATAGCATACTAATACAATGATTAGCTGTAAGCCCATCACTTCACAAAACACCGTTACTTTACTATAGTTTCCAAGATTAATTTATATGTAATAAACTATTGTATCCAGATTGTAATGTTTCTAAATATTGCAGTTTGCACACTTATAAAGCATTTAAACTAATATTACAATATAAATTTAACAAAAATGTGTGCTTGAGTATTTTGGATGTACATTGGTCCGAGTAAGATAAACGTAACTAAAAAAGTAAATTTTAATTAGTTCTATTTATGACTTCAAGAAACAGAAAAGATTCTTAGTATGGACCTGTGTTTGCTATGCAGGTCAAAAGTTGTTTTCCGGAATTTGTAATCGGATGCTCAAACACAAGTTTTTATATTCTTGTATTGGGACTAAATGTTATTAGAGGTGCCTAAATTAACGAGTCTTACTTGTACATTCTTGTGCTCATGGGTTCCAATCAGAAATTATTCACCGTATTGAAAATTAAACATGACATATCGAAATTTTAAAAATTCTATTAGAAGTTGATTATCTCAAGTCTAATGAACTTTTTTGCAGACTTATTTTTAATAGCGTTGGTTTAAGTAAGTAGAATTATCATTATTAATTATAACATATTTTTGATGAACTAATATTTGTATCGCTCTTCTAATGCTTCTACGGTTTAGAGAAGAAACATTAATTTAGTATATCTGGCTTGTATACTACACGTTTATAAATTTTATCAGAAGCTTGTTGGACCAATTTTCTGGACTCAAATAATGTACCTATAATTTTATGTGCATTCTTTTGATATATTTAATGTCATTATGACTTTTTTATCTCTTTACTTTTTGGGTAAGAGGACGCAAATGATACAGGTTCCCCTTTTTCATGATTACAGATTTCGTCAGTTTATAACATCTGTTGTAAAGTATTATCACAAAAGTTCACGCAAGACGTTAACCTATTATATATATTATGAAATGTGATAATAACTTATTTTATCAGAAAATATATAATCTCCAGATTACGATATACTGCATGATGAACATCTAAAATCAATTCCTTAAAACACATAACAACCACACATAACAGAGGAATATCAATTCCAAACTTGTGATGAAACATTAATATTATTACAGCGATGAGGTGAAATAAGTTACATGATATACAGATTCTGAGTTCGATCCTTGCGGGTGGCACAACGCAGAGAATCCATTGCACAGGTTTGCGACTGAACGAAACAAACGTAAAATACAAATGTATGAAATATGCTAATAAATCCATAAAAATCTTGTTTCAGCCATGAATAATGATCTCAGTCCTTTTATCTTCAAAACCTTCAACATTTAGCATCTCTGTTTCCTTAATACGTGAATCACTGTCTGAAAAGATATTTACTATTGAATGAAGTAAATTGAAGCTTCAACATTGCTGAGTGGACTATGTAAAGAATTTATCATCATTGGGTGAGATAAGTGAAATTTTCATCATAATGAATTTAATAAAATATTGATATACACTGGGTAGAATAACTGAAAGCTTTGCCATATTTGAATGAGAGAAATGATAGTTTTTACATCACTAATTGTATTAAATGTAAGTCTGTTATTGCTAATGAAGTAAAAAGCATTTTTCTTTATTAAATTAAAATATTAAATTTTATGATTTGATTATTGAATAGAATAAAGAAAAAGTTTATCAACACGACATTAGACATGAAATAAACGATTTTTTTTCATAAGTGGTCAAAATAAATGAACACTTAATCATTAATTGATAAAAGTTTTATAATTATTGAATGACGTGGGTTAAAGCTTTGTAATTATTGAATGACTTAGGTTAAAGTTTTATAATTATTGAATGACGTAGGTTAAAGTTTTATAATTATTGAATGACTAGGTTAAAGTTTTATAATCATTGAATGACGTAGGTTAAAGTTTTATAATTATTGAATGACGTAGGTTAAAGTTCTATAATTATTGAATGACTTAGGTTAAAGTTTTATAATTATTGAATGACTTGGGTTAAAGCTTTGTAATTATTGAATGACTTAGGTTAAAGTTTTATAATTATTGAATGACGTAGGTTAAAGATTTATAATTATTGAATGACGTAGGTTAAAGTTTTATAATTATTGAATGAATTAGGTTATAGTTTTATAATTATTGAATGATATAGGTTAAAGTTCTATAATTACTGAATGACGTAGGTTAAAGTTTTATGATTATTGAATGACTTAGGTTAAAGTTTATAATTATTGAATGACGTAGGTTAAAGTTTTATAATTATTGAATGACTTAGGTTAAAGTTTTATAATTATTGAATGACGTAGATTAAAGTTTTTTATTACTGGATGGATTAAGTCAGATCTTTAAAACAGTGAAAGGAGCGAAATAAATTCTACTGTCAATAGATAAGAGAATGTTTTTCTCACCAAATAAATTGAAAATCCTGTCAGGTTTCTACCACTGTTAGATAGTCAGGGCACATATAGTAGTTTCTGATACTAACAACATCCGTGTTAGAAACCTATCAAATTAACTAACATATTAACTACTACGAGTCTTCAATTGATTCGAAGCACAACATGGAATTCTGTAGCACTCAATGTATACATTTAAAAAACATGCCCTAACAAAACTTGCAAGTCAAAGGAGGCAATAAGCATCATCAAGGCAAAAATGCTCCTTTGGAACTAATTACCCAACTATAAGCTTCATTCAGACGAATCTGTGCAAGCAAACTATGTTAATTTAAATTGTCAAAGCCTACACACTAGTCTTCATCGGTAGTACATATCAATAATATATTGATCGCTTTTATATTTCTAGGAACGTATAAAAGTTAATAGAATTTTAAATTCGGTAAGAAATAATATATATATATATATGAAAGCTGAAGCAGTTTTGTACTAACACCAAAATGTTGAGTAGAAACTCTCGGTATGATAAAATTTCTAGAGACTAGATTCGAGAATTAATAGAGCTTTTACAACTAGAACATGACTTATTCTACTTCATAGTGCCCCAATGTATTAATCTTTTTATGGAAATTGTACATTGGCACAGCTACAAGTGCATACTTTGTTTGCTAACTTTATTTACATCTGATAAAGTCGGACATAAAATTATGAAGATACTTTACAAAATGGATTAAAGGTATTTAAAAATACAACAAAATAGTTGACGTGTAGAAATAACCTTGAAAAAAAATAACCGAGAAAAGTTTCCTAATTCCTTATCATTTTCAATGAAAAGGTAGCAGTTGGAACACACAATACTAGAAAATAAAGAGTAGTGATGATGGCACTTTCATTAAGTTTTGAATAAGTTTCTATACCTTAAAAGGTATATTCCATTTGGAACAACATTGTACTTTTCTGCATGAAAACTTAGATCACATAAAAAAGGAAAACTTGCAGGTTTTGTATTGTTTACAAGACAATTGCAACAAACAAAATATTCCCATGATGTTTTTGAGATATTCTATGTTCATTAATGCATACTTAAACCAAGAGAGTTATCTCACCCAACGAAAACAAAGGTAGATAGATAACAAAAGCAGGTATAAGTACTATGCATATACATGGGTAGTTGAAAAAATAACGTTACATCTTGTAGGTAATGGATATTGGAAATTTATTCTTTTGCTGGAAATTACCTTAAAATAATATAATTAAGAAACATTTTTAGTTGAAGCTATGACTCTTTTCACCGTCTAGAGAGAACAGATTGTTTGGCCTGAATTTGTAAATCATCTTGTAGTATTTCCACGTTCTTTTCAGTACTTCCCATATCTTCTATGTTTTCTAATGCTGAAAATATAACAGAACAATAAAAAAATTAAAAATCCCTTTAATTTTATAATACAAATGAAACTCGATAAAGAAGTTGAAGGATAGTGATCAAACAACCATGCTGGAATAATCTACTTACAATTCGTTAGTAGATAATAATATCTTCCGATCACAGTAAACTATGTGCTTTGAGCGAAACTAAAGATGAACCTGGCCATAACCATAGCTAATTAAATATACTTTTCATACATCTTTATTTATAAAGCTTAGAATGCATTGTTTCATCAGTTGGATACCCTCGTTGTTAACGCTATTTTCGGCCCTCATTATATATATTGTGTGTGAAAGTTTACCAAGTATTTCTCGCCCTTTCGCCGGTCAATCCCACTATTCGTTGGTAAAAAGAGAAGCCCAAGAGCTGGCGGTGGGTGGTGATGACTAGCTGCCTTCCTTCTAGTCTTACACTACTAAATTAGGGACGGCTAGCGCAGATAGCCCTCATGTAGCTTTGCGCGAAATTAAAAAATTAAGTATCAGGCTGTTGAAGAATATATGTTCGATCATCACGAGTTAACTATGGTGAAACATATCAATCCAACGGTAAAATTGTTATTGGATAACCACTGCAAGCAACTGTAACTTAAACTTTTGGATAATATTAAGAAAAAAACATTTAAATAAGTATCTAAAATGGCGCAATGTTAGTGAAATTATTTACTTTTTCCCATCATACATAATACCAATTCAGTATATTGGGTTGACAATACTAGCGTCATCTCTAGTACATAAGAGTACAAAACCTCCAATTAAAATTAATTTATTATTTGGATCAGATTAAATTATACAAAAACATGAATGGTTTGAATTTTTTAATTTCATTTTATAAACTTTTTAGAATAGCAGGAAGTAGATTTATGTTTATAAGGCTAATTGTGTTAAATAACTGAATCCATTTTTATACATGTACAAAATTTGCTACACTCCTCAAAAGGTAAAACCAAGTTAACATTTTACTACCAGAGGGTGTCTTCATTTTATAGTATTGTTTGTTTGTAATTAAGCACAAAGCTACACAATGGGCTATCTGTGCTCTGCCCACCACGGGTACCGAAACCCGGATTCTAGCATTGTAAGTCCACAAACATACCGCTGTGCCACTAGGGGGCCATTTAATAGTAAGAACAAAATTTAAATTTTTTAATGGAAAACATGATTTTTTGTCACTTAAAAGCCTAATAAGAAAATAAATAAATAGCTTAGTATCATATCGAATAAATTGGTGACGCTACCTGAAACTCGATCACTGTATATTTTTAGGTATGAAAATCGTGAAGGTGAAATCCGATGAGATAGTAAATGTCCGTAAAAAAAAAAATAGACCAATGATGCAGGAAGACATTTTTAAAAGAAGTATATCAACAATAATTTGAGTTGTTTGTTTTAGAACAAAGGCACATTGAGCTATATGCTGTGTCCACCGCGGAGAATCGAACCCAGAACCCCGTAAAATTACCGCTATCCACCAGGAGAAAACTTGAGTTATAAACATAGTTCGATTTACTGGATACCTTTTTACGGTGTATATATATTAGTAACAAGTGCCACAACTGTTGTGTTTTTCCGCTTAAGTGTATTTCTTTGTAAGAAGCAACACAAATGCTAATATGTTTCAATTATCTACAAAACAAATAGGCATAATTTTGTAACTTTAAAATCTAAGAAGGTTTACTGCGCTCAGGTAACTTCAGATAATTCGCTATATTACTCATGCTCTAATGCGACACCGAAAGAAAAAAAAATATATAATAAATGTAACCGAATGTAAATCACAATAATGAAATAGCGAAAACAAAAATATCAATTTAGTAAATGCTACATTAAATCTACCATTTTTGAGAGGACCATTCAGTAAGCTTTTTCTTTCAGTTATGTTCAGTTTACAAGGCAATATATGTCTAATATATGTTAATGTCTAACACTGTAAAATATACAGTTTCAAGATCATCCTATATACTAGGACTATTTCTTGACGCAATAAGTTTTATAAGAATATTGTATAGTATTTCTGAGCGAAGGTGATTGAAAAATATTATTATGTTTGAATGAGGGTGTATGATAGGCGAATCTCCTCTCCTACACTATATCATGGATATCCCAGTAGGTGTATGATAGGCGAATCTCCTCTCCTACACTATATCATGGATATCCCAGTAGGTGTATCATAGGCGAATCTCCTCTCCTACACTATATCATGGACATCCCAGCAGGTGTATGACAGGTGAATCTTCTCACTTACACTATATCATGGATATCCCAGTAGGTGTATGACAGGTGAATCTTCTCACCTACACTATATCATGGATATACCAGTAGGTGTGGATATTATTAAAAGAAAAACAAGTGTGATGCAATATATAGTCAGTTCAGAGTGAGAAACTGTATGCAGGATTGTGCATCTGAAAGTCTATGGTTCGCGTCCCAATGTCGCAAGATTGCGCTTTTTGAACTTTGGGATCGTGGGTACATTATAAGAGTGTTGGTCAAATCCAACTATTCGATTAGAGTAGCCCAAGAGTTGGCGGTGGGTGCTGTTAACCAGCTGCCTTTCCTCTAATCTATTAAGTGACACTCGAGGATAGTTAGCGCAGATAATCATTTGTGTAACTTTTCAATAATACCCGAAACGAAGAAGCTAAATTCTAAACAATCTAAAAATTACGAACAATATGCAAAAGTAAATTCCTAACGTACGAAAGTAATTATGATCCATTTAGGCACTGTTCCTTATCGTACAAGGCATATTACATCATAAAAACAATGGTATCAAATACTTAACTGTTATAAATATTGTACGATAGGGGAATTTCCTCTCCTACACTATATCACGGATATCCCAGTAGGTTTTTGATAGGCGAATCTCCTCTCCTACACTATATCATGGATATACCAGTAGGTTTACGATAGGCGAATCTCCTCTCCTACACTATATCATGAATATCCCAGTCGGTGTATGATAGATGAATCTTCTCTTCTACACTATATCATGGATATCCCAGTAGGTGTATGATAGGCGAATCTCCTCTCCTACACTATATCATGGATATCCCAGTAGGTGTATGAAAGATGAATCTTCTCTGCTACACTATATCATGGATATCCCAGTAGGTGTATCATAGGCGAATCTCCTCTCCTACACCATATCATGGATATCCCAGTAATTCTACCAAATTCGCTTCGTACTTACATCTGTAGGAGCATTATTTGAGTGACATCCAATCCTGCTATTCGGTTAAGAAAAGCCACTTCAGGCCTTCCCTTGGTCTGCAGTTTAAAATTATGAAGGGATCTCTACTCGAAATCTGCGGATCCAGGTTCGAATCGCATCACCAAATACGATCGCCTTTCAGCCACGGGGATGTTATAATGTGACGGTCAATCCCAATATTTGATGGGAGTAGCCCAAGAGTTGGCGGTGGATGGTGCTGACTAGCTTCTTTCCCTCTAGTCTATCACATCTAAATTAGAAACGATTTAACGACTAGCTTTGAGCGAAATTCAACAAACAAGTAAATCAAAATTAGGGAGTATTACGCTTGAACTACAGGATCTTTTGACCTGTTAGTTTAGTACATTATGTGGTTCAGCCGAACAAACAAAGAGACAGCGACCAGCTAATAGGTATCTTAGCTATAAACAAACACCAAACAGTAAAATTCATAATTATAAATTATTTTTTGGGTGAAAACTTCATTTTCACTGATATGTTTCGAATTGTTCCAGTGTGACAAAATTCATAATAAATATCAGTGGCGTCTCGAACTTGAAACCCTTGGATTCTCAATCCGATATGCTAACTACCAGGTCACGCTTGGGCAATTATCTGTCATATTATATATTCAAAAATGTCAGTTCAATCTAGCTCCCCAGTGGCACAGCGGTATGTCTGCGGACTTACAATGCTAGAATCCGAATTTCGATAGCCGTGGTGGGCAGAGCACAGATAACCCATTGTGTAGCTTTATGTTTAATTACAAACAAAACAAACAATTCAATCTAATACAACATAAAGTTTATTTCTACTTTAATGGAACAACAATATCATAAGGAAAAAGTTTCAACCCTTTCAAGTCAAAGAAAAAGAAGGAACTCTTGGGGGAGTGGTATTCCTCGAAATGTAGGCCAAGGAAACAGGAAAACTCCTTTATCCAGCCCAGCCAGTACCAAAAGCAGGAAGAGTGACGAAAATCAGCCCCCAGAACAGAAAAAACTCCCACCATTGTTTTCCAAGCTTTTTCCTAGAGGAAATAAAAAGAATGAAACGAAAACAGGGCCTACTAAAGCCACTAGACTGGAAGGAAGTACGTATTAATAAACTGATAAATTATGGATTTTTTCTTTTAATTTTCTCTAACTTTAACGCCAAGTCATGGAGCTATTGGTACAGAATATTCACCAAGGCTATAAGACTATTGTTTTTTAATCAACTAACAATTTTCTTATATTTAAAAATTGATCTTAATCCAAAGAGGTAGGTATGAATTTAATATTCCTTGCAGAAAACCGAGCAAAAAAAAGTGGATAATATCTTCGTTATGGAGATTTCAAACCTGAGGTATTGCTAAGTAAAATGACAATGTTCTAGTCATGGATTAACAAATAAACATGTTGTATCTTTTTACTAAAAAAATTCATCTAATCTGTAAAAAAATACGATAAGAAGTCAACTTTCACAATTAAGATTTACAGAAGCCAGATGCAACATATATAATAACTAAATTATGATACGAACTATTTGTTATGTTCAGTTTAAACTTGTCTTTTAATAAGGTATTGCGAAGTATTACTTATTAGAGAAGCTTGTCAACATAAATGAAATATATTATATTGAAGGTAGATGCACAAAACCGTGTAATGTAATCTAAAATATAGTTTTGATTCACTATTATGAAACAACAATCCAACAAAAGTTAGACTAAAGAGGACCAGACTCCAACAAGCTGTGACTCCATCTAAACGGAACAGTGGGAAAAGGTAAGGGTTGAGAGTAGTAGTATTATCTTTAAACATATAAAAAAGCAATAAAAAATTATTTTAAAAGTTTACACTATTACAGACTTATTAGACCACAAAACATTTTTTTTAATACTAATAACCTGTTAAAATTAAAACATATATTTCAGTTCATTCGGAGATTAATTTACATCATTTAGGCCATATAAGCACATTCGATTATCTATAACTGTAATTATCGTATTATAACCTACATTTTTTATGCACATTTAAGTTAAAAGTCTGGTGTTTTTAATAGCCTTACAGATCTTGCTGAAAACCAGGAGGACACATACTCAGCTACGTGTGGTGGTTTTCTTTCGCCATTGGAAGAGCCAGGTTTCTCAGCTTCTCTCTTCTCAAATTAATAAACACGTTTAAATAAATAATCAACATTACAAAATAATGAGTGAATATTTGATTGAATTGTTCCGAAGCTATTAATGTTGAAAACAAAAACTACTGATTTCGAAAATTTAAAATAATGAAAACCATTTTCACGACTTACTGTGTTTTTTCTCGACTATTTATCAAGCAGTGTATATTCAACAATGCAGAGTAGTGTAAATCATAAACCTGTTATACCAGAAAAAACGACGACAGAATTTTATAGGAATAGTCACAACGGTATCTATAATATTTAAAAGATACAATGTTATGACGTGCTTTAACTAACTTGTATGATTTTTACTTTAAAATATTAGATAAAATCAAGTTGGTTTAGCTTCACATGCTTTTACGTATTTTTTGTGCAGGATTACTCGCCATAGGATTCTATTTGCTATCTATCCTCAGATGTTTTGACTTGGACGAGATTAGCCTTCCGCAGGAAAATCATTGATCCATGTAATTAGAAAAGAGTCAAAAATGGCAACTAGTTACCACCAGAATAAATATTCTGTTAAATTTTATATCAATCAAAAATGTATAAACTTGTCATTTGTAAAACGCATGCAAATGCGATAACAAATATGATAAAATACAACTATGTAGCCATAAAAATTAAGCTAATGCAACATGTTAGCATCATGCAATACTTAACAAGTATCCGCTAATATGGTGTGGCGAATTTTGTGGGTTATTCATCTGTGAAATTACACCAATTCACATAAAAATTATCTACATATAAAATAAAAACTTCTGGTAAGCCAGTTCAACAAACGTATATAAAAAGATAAAAACTTTAGACTCTACTCACCTCCTTGCTAATATTGGCTAACGACTTCCACAATCCAGAGTTTCCAAAACTCATAGCAGAAGACATTGTTGAGTCAGATCGGGGATTTTGTCGGCACTCTTCATGTGTCGGAGATCGAACCAAACCTCTAACGACAAGAATGTTAGTTTACTATGATATAGAAACTACAACGAACTGATGTATAAATGAAATTTATTGATCGCTATATACCAAGAAAGTTACTTGAAACAAACCTATTCTATGACCAGGCAATAATCATCCGAGTATATATATGGACAGTTGATTTTAAGACAGAAAAATTGCAATAAATATCCGAAGACAATCCATTTCAAAACATTTAGTTGATTAGCTAATATTATGTTCTTTTAACGTGACAATAAAAATCCAACAGACTCACTGTTCCATATCAGCTAGCTTCTTCATGAGACGTTCATTCTCCTTACAAACTAACTCATGGTCGCGTATCAACAACTCTCGCATTTGATGAAGTTGAGCATTTTCTGCCCTGTAGAAAATAGTTATTTTACTATCAACTGTGGGATAATATCGTGGTCGCTGCTATTTGTGCCTGATTACTAGCCAGAATGTGTATTACAAGTAGAGTTTTATCACTTATAGTCATTATAAATGTTGTGTATACATCATTTGCAATATGTTGATAGAATATAATTTTTTTCTCACTAATTTATAACTTTGCAATAGCAGTAACTTATGGTATAAATTCTTATGGAGATTACACGTTTGCATTACGAATGCTCATTCTGAGATCAAAGACAACATTGATTAGCTAACAATCCAGTTCTTAGACATATCTATTCTTGTATCGATTGGATACTCTTATCGAATCTGTCAGTCAGTGAAAGAGTCATGTGATAAATCTGTCATCCAGTAAGACCTATATGAAGAGGTTTTCAACCACTAAAAGAGTCACGTGACGAATCTGTCAACCAATAAAAGAGTCATATGAAGAATCTGTCAGTCAGTGAAAGAATCATATAGAGAATATGTGAATCAGCGAAAAAGTGGGATGATGAACCTGTCAGCCAGTGAAACAGTCGTATGAAAAATCTTCCAGCCAATGAAAGAGTCGTATGAAAAATCTGCCAGCCAATGAAAAAGTCATATGATGAATCTGTCAGCCAACGAAAGATTCATGTAATGAATCTTTCAACCAATGAAAGAGACATATGAATAATCTGTTAGTCAGTGAAAGAGTCATGTAAAGAATCTATCAACCAGTGAGAGTCATGTGAGAAACCTACTAGTCAGTGAAAGAGTCATATGAGGAAGAGAAGAAGGATCTGGAATAAAGTGGTGTTTATGTAGTTGATTTTCAAATTCTTGAATCGCAACAACAAGAAAAATAAATGTAATATTATCGATTTGCAAAGAACATTTTATTTCAAGTAAACAAAGTTATCAAATTTTTTAAAGTTCTATTCATAATTTTTTTATTACTGAATCTAAGGCCTTTGAATGAACAATACATCATTGTCGTTCTCACATATGCGTATTGGTTTTTAATGTAACATTATAATCAAAGTTAGCCAAACTAAAACATGGATTTACCTGAGATTTTCATTTTCTTGCATGTAATTGTTAACCATGGTAGTTAGATCTTTTTCTAATTCTTTTTGATTTCCTGTATTACCATCTGGGAAGAAAATAATTATTGTTTCTTTCAGTAAAATACAGAAAAAGGTAATGCAGAAATATTTTAATGTCTACCTTAAAAACCAAACCAGGAAATAATATAAAAATATGGTTATCTTGTGTTACCTCGTGTTGTTTACATAGTGTATTAGATGATTTAGATAATTTATCAATAATCAAAGATGATTTTCTTATACATTATTAACGTTATTAGCAGGATATTATAAAGTGGCATCAACTATCGATATATTATATCTTTCTAGGATATAAAAAAGTATTCATTTATGTGTTTTTTTCGTATATTTCCTTATACTTAAGATAGCTTTCTTAAAATAAATAGACAAAAAAGAATTTAAAAAAGCAGAAGCTTATGACACATTTTGACCGACTTACCATCTGTTTTTGTTATCATAACATTAACTAGCCTGCGTCAGAAAAGAAACTATAAAATAGCGAAAAACGAATGCTATTTATTTTATTTTTACTTGTACAAAATGTCTTATGAAATATTAATAATATAAGTGAAAATAAAGTACCTTTTATCTTTTAGAATCGAGTTTACATCTAGAAGAAATAGAATTACAAGTACAAGATTTAGTCTTATAACAAGAAAGTTAAGCCTTACTTATAGAAGGCTTAAAGTTAAATCTACAACAGTACAAGAACCATCTTGGAAATGGAAATAATAATAATAGACAATCACAACTACAGATGAATGCATCAACTCTACGTCTAAAAGAGTTAGGCTACGTACAGATGAGTTGACTTCACATTTAGAAAACTATTTTAAAACCTACATGCATCGATTTAACATTTAAAACGATATATTTCAAACATACAAATACTGTTTCTTTAAAATCTAGATGAGTTGGCTTGAAAACTAAATCAGCTGAATTCACTTGTATCCACCTGACGATGAGAAACGTAGATTTTAAAACTAAAATAATTTTTTATCATAAAGTTATTACTTCTTTTATCTGTAGAAAATTTAATTAAAATCGACTGAAGCTTTAACATTGAAAAATGATCTTAGAAGTAAAAAAACTTACCTTCAACTGTGATTTCTCGTCCTCCTTGGTTCATAATAACATTTATCCCGTTCACCAAATTTGTCTGTAAAAATGTATATAACTAAATATTATATTGTTATTAGTTTAGAACAATAACATTATTTAATCTTATTGTTGAAGCTCTAAATCAGATTTACGTATTGAATATTTTTTTTATAATGCAGGAATTGATGTCGACAGACACCTGACAACTAAATAAGCGTAAGTAATAAATGTAAGTGGCTGTTTCATTGTTTTTGTTCTATAACATTTGTGTGATATTAATAATTAAAAACACTATGTTCAGGCATTGCTCCTTCAAATTAGTCTGAGATTTTAATAATTAAGATATAATAATTTCCATTTAGTTACATTTGAATCTTAATACTAATTGCTAAGATTTTCTGAGGGTCTGGTACGTAATAACAAGGATATTGGCTTCTAGAAAATGTACAACTGTTTTGTTTTTTTTCATAACATAATGCGTATTGAATCATCTGTGGCAAAGCTGCAGATCCCTAAGTTATTTCCAATATCAGGGATTAATCGCAATAATTCTACTGCTCCGTTTAGAAAAAATACATATTCCAGTTTTTTCAGTAAATAATTATTAAAGCCCATATTTGAATAAAAAGGAACAAAGATATACCTAAAACCCTCTTCACCCACATCATTGAACTGGAATCAGTTTATCTAACAAAAGTATCCAGAAATATTTCAACTTAATCTATAACTACTGAGTATAACTTGTTTAATCTAAACGAAACAAAACTTAACACCATAGATTTTTACTCCTGCAAAGTTTGAGTTTATGATAAAATTCTTAAATTGATGTGAATTTTAGAAGATATTACTATCACTAATCTTTGCAAGCCCTCTTAGTTTTACCTTTCAAATTTTTCACTGCCATGAGCACGTACAAGTTCCCCTCTAAAACACTGCCATGGGCACCACATGACCCCATCTAGAACAATGCCATGGGCATTTATATGTTCTCCTCTAGAACACTGCAATGGAAGTTTTGAATTTTGAGTCATCATGAAGAAGGGACTCAAATTCCCATTCACAATTCTCAGAGTTTCAGATTTCAGATAAGTAATGAATTATTATAACATGTATCTTAGTGTTTTTATAGTGTATCTAAAAATAAACGCGGTATTCTGAGAGCTGGTGACCTATAAAAATGGGATTGAAAGATTAAAAGAAAGTGTTTTATGTGTTATATATCGACTACATTTATTATACTGATTTACTGCAGTAAGTTCTCATAATCGTACATTTATTACTGACTAAATACCAACAATTTCAATGAGTACAAAATTACCTGTTGTCTTAAGTAAGTATTTTCCATTCTTAGAAGTTTCACTTCTCTTTTCAGACTCATGATCAATTGTTCTCTGGGATCCTGATAGACAAAGTATGGATCATAATAGAATATGTTAATTATGAGTTATATAATTTGATTATTAGTTGTTCTTATGATCAAAAAACTTTTGAAATCGTCCCAGTGTAACGTAAAATGTTTATTCATATCAAAATAAAGAGTCAGAGCTGTCATACACTGTTTATTTGTAATGAAATGCAGGGTTAAATCTATCGTAAACTGTTTACTTTTAATAAAACGTGAAATGAAATTTGTCATAAATTATTAATTCGTGACAAAAAGTCTTTATAGCTCATTACATATGCAGAATAGAATATTTAGTTTGAAATATGAATATCTGAATATCCACTTTTATGTAGTGTAATACAAGTTATGGGTTTTTAAAAACAAATGTCTAATATGTTTCAGATATATCATACCATAGTAAGTGAATTTTAAAACATAACAATGCTTTTCTAATTTTTTCAATTACATATTTCAATACAACTGCTTACTTACCATCCTCACAATGGGTTTGGTTTTGATTCGCTTAGCTCGGGAAGCATATCGAAGGGTGCTGATGGTTTCTGGTGCATTAGTTCTACTGGGAGAAACACAAGCGATCTACAGAACACGAAGAGCTGTGTTAAGTTGCTATCAGAAATATGCATTAACAGAAAATGATAAATAAACTTATAAGCTGGTACTGAGAGGAATAGATTAGAAATACAATTGATTGATTAGTGTTTTACTCATATCAAACCAGTCTAAAAAATGGTAAAAGAAGAAGAAAACATACCATAAGGGCCATTCCTCCACCGCCAAGACTTTCCGCCAAAAGTTTGGTTAAACAGCTGTCTCTGTACGGTATGTGTCCACTTCTTTTTCTTGGATCAGCCAAAGCCGATATACAATTCCCTAAAACAATTAAACGTTTTCAAATGAGAGAATATTAGCTGACATACAGAATAATCTTGACTTTTAAAAACATTCTCGCAAGCTATAAGATGTTTTACTATACTGACTGTTATGTTGGTATCCTAGAAGGTTTTTTTGATAAGCCAAAACTAGTAAAATTTTGTCAATTTTATTGTCCTCTAAATATCATATAGATAGTTGCTTACCAAGAACTAACAGAGATTTATTGATGTTGTTGGCCTCCACCAAAGTTTCTCCTTTACTGTTGGTTTTCTTGGTTTTTTCAGAGCCTGCGAGGTCTACAAGAGACAACTTGCCTTGTCTACGGATGAAGGTGTGTGGATCATCAAGGTCTCGAGTCTCTGCTGTTAGTGTCAGCACTAGAAGAGTGTGGCTCCGGCTGGAATGCTCGTTCATGTTGTGACTTCGTACTTGTCGGTTTTTCTTTCCTAAAGAAAACAAAAGTACGGATTATGGAGGGCATTAGGAAATATACAAGATCCTGAAATAATTTTAGTATAAAGGTCACTAAGCACACATAGTTGTTTCATGTACAAAATTCGTGAAATGTTACTCTCTCTCTTTTTTTTTTTTTTTTGCTATCGTTCAAAAGTTAAAATGGGTACCAAACAGTTAGAACAATGATTTTTGAGCCCCCCAGTAGCACAGCGGTATTGTCTGCGGACTTACAACGCTAGAAACGGGGTTTCGATACCCGTGGTGGGCAGAGCACAGATAGCCCTTGTGTAGCTTTGTGCATAATTAAAAACAAACAAACAAACAATGATTTTTGAAAGCAAAATCACACAGATGGAAAGCACCGGCTAGAATAACTTTGAAAATAATAGTTTTAATAGCTTGTTCCAAGTCAGTCTTTCAAACAACTATTTTAAAATAGAGTCAAAAGAAGTATATTGATAAAATATTTGTTAAGGAAACAGTTTGAAAATACTTGTCAAAATAAACTATTTTTCTACGAACTATTTCAAACAACACGGTTTAAAATTTATAAAAAAATGTTTTTGTGAAAACAATAAAATGTGTAATAAAAAGTTATTTAATTTATTTAAGTTCACTGGAGTTTGTTATAGGAAAGGCGTACTTTTAGTGTTCTGTAAATTAAATAAAATCGTAACACAGGAAAAACGTTTAGTTCTGTGAGACTTACATATATATAACAAAACAGCTACAATAAAATGATACAAATTTTAACAAATATCCAATACTTGTTAACAAGTTTAACGCAATGAAACGTAACCTATTAGCTCAATAATAAAACTTTCCTTAAGGTTACCGTGCTGGGCTGTGTATTGGAAGGTTCAAGTTTCGACCTGTAATGCTATTGAACACGCTACACAATTTGATCTGTGGACCCATTAGAAAAGTGCCAGTCAATCATGTTGTTTGGTTCAAAGTCAAAACCGTTTTGGCAGTGGGTGCTACTGACTGGCTGCCTTTTACCTTGGGCGTATCTCTTTTTTTGGTAATTATTCTGTATTAAGGTTGATTTTTGCAGGTTTTCTAGGTACATTAGCTACAAAATTTAGTGGCTTCATTATCTATTTCAGATTGTATGAATATATATATCAGTCATTCGAGCCCATGATTTCTAGAGTTCTTCAGTCTATTCAACCCTGTACATCTCTAGAAAATCCATACACACACACACTACCTTACACAACCCATTTATTTCTACTGAAATATATATATATAATCAGTTAAAACCACCTGAATTCTCCATTTATACCCCTATTTTTATGACTATGCAACCCAATCAGAACTACAAATCTTTCTACATATAAACGGTAAAAATAATTTAATAAGCACACAATAATATATATTAAAAAGTATAGGATGAATTCATCATTACTCAAAGAGGAAAATTCAAAAGCTGTCATAGGATCACAGGGAAAACAGCCTTAAAAGTACTGAAGATGAAAATAAGAAGCAACTTTATATAAGACTAGTGTAAAAGCCCGTTAAATATGATGAGAAACCACTGGAAAACAAATATATTCCGTATAAAACTGGCAAATACACAAAAGAAATATAAAATTTCCTTTCCCAGTAACATGCTACATATTGCTCTTCAATCCACTACATATAACTGATCAAACATTCTACATACTGGTACCTTTGTATAAAAGATTAAAACATACGATGACCATATGATTGCATACACACCTGTTCTTCTTTATGAGGAAAAGTCGTCCTCTTTCCTACAGATAATTGGTATCTTCAGTCTGTTTTAACAAGGCTTTTTTGTAATAATTCCCAAGCATAGATTTCCGCTAATTTTTGACTTATTTTTCACAGACGTCAATAGGGTGCCAATGCACTTCCGTGTCTTCGACCATGGAAGTCTTCCCGACTTTTCTATTTTGATCCTACCTAGCTTGACATCATAATGATGTGGATGATGTGATGCCACACACACACATAACGCCATGCCTGATCTGGTCCTGGGAACTCTCTCCTTGAGAGACTTTTATATAGCAGAAAAAGTGCCGAAATTTAGGAGCTATTTACGCTTATGTTCAAGATTAAATTCAACTAAATTGGAACGGGCAATCAAAAGAGAACGTATTATAGGAGAAAAACATGGAATTGGATTCGTGAACTCACAAAATTTGGAGAAATCGAGCGTGACCGACCGTCACTTGGCTTTTACATTTATTGATAACAGTCTTTTATAAACTGGTGAGAATCCAGCTTTATTTCGATCTAGAGGAATCAAATAATTCATATTACACACTAAGTACATTTCTGTTTCTAATTAAGATAGATATCTTACCCTCTTCTAAAACTCCTTGGAGGTCACCTTCATCTTCGCATTCTACAGCAAACAAGTTTTCTGCATAAAAACCTTTGTCTTTAGACCATCTCACAGGTAGATGTTTTGGAGAAGGATTCAGCAGATCTAAGACCTAGAGTTTTATTTAGTATTAATTGATTAATATCATGTCTGTTTAATCTAAAATTAACGTTTCAGGGCTTGTATATTAATATTAGATGGATTAAACTTACCGATTGAAAATTATTTCAACGATCCAAGTCTCGAAGATGCACACTAGCTTCTCAAAATATATTTTACTGGAAATAATAAACTCAACAGCATAAGATGCTACGATAAGTATTTAGCACGTATTCTTTTTTGCTGAAGTCAAATTATAAATCAAAAACGTGCAAGTGTATCAATAGATGGTTAGATTTGACATCTAGGATCTGGAGGATTCGAAATATCTGGTTAAAATGTGCTGTTTGTTTTTTCAGTGAATTCACAAATAAACTAAAATGTTTAATATTAGAAATATGTAAATCCTGTATTAAAGTTTAGACATAGGCCAGCCACCCGCACTATGATACCATTAGGAAAACTCTGTGTTAACAATATTCTTAATTTTTTTCCAAGGACAATAAAACGTTATACAAGTATTGGACATGGTGGATTTAACTACCATTACCTATGGGTAATTTTATCATTGCTAGAAGTATATTAATGAATGGTAGAAACTGATATAAAGTATAAACTTATAACATGAAGCTACATAAATGGATAAGAACCATTCGTTCAACCAAATGTGCTAATGTTTCTTGATGGTAATAAAGAAACATTTGCTAATTGCATATAAATACTTCATAAAATCCTAAAAAAAGCAGAAACCCAATGTTGCAGGTGCAGGGTGTAAACATATTCAGGGACTCTGACACTTGGACGGGTAGTCAGTTCCTGGTCAAGGGCGACAATATATTAGTTGCACATAGCAACTCGTCATATAGCCCTTGCATCACAGCAGGTTTTATGACTAGCCATGATCATCATTGAAGGATATCTTCCAGCTGAAAGAAGCTCAACAATCACCATGGCTCACAGTTTTTACTCATGGGTGTCCACTGTTTCATCTGCAGTTCTTCTTGGCTGGTCATGGGTGGTTTTGGTCAGATTTGAAGCTGTGATACTCTGACTGTAGACAGCCTGGGAGTCCTGTAGAGATCTCCTCAAGGGTTCCTGCACTCACCATTCCTCCTCAATGATTCTCAGTTGTCCATACTTCTTTTGGACAAGATTGATCCTCGAGAACAAGATTTGATCTACTGATCTGGGCCAACCAGATATCAGCTGAGTCTGTAGCTGTAGGTTGATCGATATTAGGGACCTTTGCAGCATCGGCAAAAGTCTTGTGTGCGGAAGAGGATTTTTTCTGGACTCATCATCTCTCTAATAGAACCATCTCTGTATAGAGACACATTACTTCTCTTGATAGAGCACTTCTATTTTAAGAATATGCCGTTCTTTCAGCCAGCAGCCTTACTTTAAACTCGTTTAAACTCAAGAGAGATCAAGTAAGGGTCAATATGCTCATTGGCAAAAACAGAAAGCTCTGCAATAAATCCTGTAGTAACAGTACCAAAATTTGTCTTTTCTACATATTTCGTAATATTCTAAAGTGAAAATGATTTCTGCTCGAGTATTAAATAGGTCTGCTTTATAATGGGATGATCTATCAGGAAAATTGTGAAGTAAATCTGAGTTTAGTTAAGCGACTGAGTTTTAAACTAAGAAAATACGCAGACTGGACACACGATGTAAAGTGAAACCCAATATTTATTACATATTCAAATCAAAGAAACCTCAGTGTCCATACTTGCATAGATGCTGGACAATCGTCGTCCTCAGGATCAGTGAATAAGTCAGCAACTTTTGTTTTTCGAGACTTTTGCTGTCAGCCGACTCACTTTAGAGACTTAGCAGAACTGATATGAATAAAATACTTCATATACACTAGTATTATATACTAGTATATAATGTCAGATTTACCTATAATCATACACGTTTTCACGTTCTGGTCGTTCTCATACAACGTCGTAAGAGCAACGTCTAGATATCTTCTACTTAGCCAGTGAAAAGCATTGCTATCATTTACCTGTTTTGCACAATTTGTGAAGTTGTAGCAATATCTCCTTGGATAAAGTAGAAAGGAAAAGGGTAACTAGAACGAAAACAACTCAGAAGTTTTCTAAATCATGTGTTTATGTGTAAACCGAATAGAATCAAAGGATTTTTTTGAAAATTCCTATCTTAATAAAAGAAAGTAGAAAACATATAGTATGCTTGCATACTACATACATATGAAAGATTTTTTTACCAAAAAGTTTCTCCAAATTCATTGCCTACCATATTCAAAGTAATTGAATTAGAAGTATTATTTTAGTTTTGTCAGCTGTCTAGGTTTGTTAGTTGTGCTCAGAAGATGTAAAAGTTATATTTAATTTCAATGCATTTGAAATAAATATTATCAAATGGTTTCAAATGTTAAATATTTTATTAATGCTCTTAGATTTCCTGAGAATATCAGTTTATTTTATGTTGTTAGATGAATGCTACATTTTCTCTTTCGGATCCTCCCTTTTCCTCATTTTACGGAGGTAAATCAATATGTATTTCTGGTTAGTTAAGACTTTACAAAATATATAAATAGTACGAACATACCTTTGTTATGTTTGATTAGTATATAAATTTTAACCTGTTATTTAACTATATCGTGTAAGTTCATACGTTTTTTTATGTGTTCTAATAAGGTTTGTCTAGCCATGATGAAAATACATTCACGCAACATAAGATGCCACTGTAGAGAGAGAGAACTGTTCCATTCACTTTTGTCTACTGTTAATACATATTCATACTATACAGGACACAATAAACTCCACCACACATACACACACACATCAAAATATTGGTATAACATCAACGTAGATAGAAGAACGTTAAAAAAGTACTTTAACGCGGACGAATGGTCTAGGCATCAGCTTTAACACTAGATTCGGATATACCTTTTTGTTATCTTAACATTATCCTAAAGTGTTAGGCTTGAACTATGTTTGCCATTTCGAGAAATGGATAATTGTCAGAAAGAAGTTATAGATCTAATTCCTAGAAGGATAAGAAGTGGATAATTTGCAGAACACACTTTCTAAACATTCCCAGTCTTTCTTCTACCTTCTTTATGTACCTTTCACACTTCTGTCTCTTTCTTGTGAATCCTTTTAGACACAATATTAAAACGTCGAGTTCTGAAGCTTAGAAATGATATCCTTTAAATTAAGAAATGTTTCTGCTAAATAGAAGCTGTATACTTTTCTGGAACACATTTTAGTATATTTGCATGTACTTGTTTTTAACCTGGATAAAAATAACGTTTGGAAAAGTTAATTTTTGAACTTATGAAAAGAGAATCACACACACTAGAGTTACTTAATATGTTAATATTCGTACTTCGTCTGACAATTTTTTAATTGTATATTGGAAATATTTCTGACGTAAACTTTCACCATCTGCTAGTACTATTCACTTGTCAAATATAATAAGTAATCATATGAACATAATCATACTCACGTGCTCGTTATAAATTTCTAAATAGGAAGCATGGATAACGAAATCCTCTGATTTCCTCTGTTTGATTCCTTCGTACAGGTAGGAGAATGCAAGATTAATAACACCAGGTTCATGGCTAATTCCTGCACCTTCTCCCTGGAATATTTAAATACTTGGACTCGTAGAGACGAAAATTACTGCATTAACGCCATTATAAAATAACATAACCTAGTTTCTAAGCAACCAGCAATATAAGCAATAACCTAAGCAATATAACATATTGTGTATATATATATATGTGTATTTTTATGTAAGTGGTCAACTACTACTCAGGAGGTCAGGTAGTGAATATAGCAAAACAGTAATTAGAATGCTTCTGGAAAATAGTAGAGAGTTTGCTTGAAAAGAAAAAGAAATGAGAAGCTATAGAATGTTTATATTCCTTCTAAACTCGTGAGATAACAATGACTTGATGTGACTCAAATGATCTAAATATGAATTTAACTTCATAACGTACAAGAGTTACAATTACTTAAGTAAAGTTGAACAAACTATATTAAACAACTTTACGAATAAAGTCGAGAATCCTGGCTTGTAGATTAAACTGAATGGATAATTTTAAGTTAGGTTCGAATGTCGTACAGCCAATCTCTCCAGCAGAAACCATACCGACGTACAAATCATTAATCATAATATATATATAACTGGTTATTTCATCACTGTGTGAATAATTATTTTCAGGTTTTAATGTAAACTTAGCATGCCATTGAAACTTAAAAATGACATGAAATTTTGCGGTTTAATATTATTGTCTATATTTTTTACAATAATTAAACCATATTTTTATTTGAAATATTTCCTTAATACAAATCTATCATACCTGTGGTCCTGTCAAAGTGTACGTTTTTCCTGCTCCAGTTTGTCCATAAGCCAAAACTGTACAAGCAAATCTGAAAATGACATCAGGGCAATTACTACAGACAATAAATGGTACTTTAAATAAAAAATGTAGAAACAATTAAACGTAAAACATAGAAAGTCTGTATGAAGTGTACACGTATTAATAACCAAACATACCGTCTCGCACAAAAACAACAGAAGTAAAATTTATACTTATAGTAAATTTTCCTTATTGAATAAGCATACAGAATGATAAGTTCATCTAAATTTGTTAGTCTAAAACCCATTATTAAAATATAAATGGTTATGTAACTGTAAAATTAGACAAAAACCTAAATACTTTTGCTTTATCATGTGCTTGTTAATAGCCGATTAAAAATTCTAAGTGAAAATATTTAATATTTAAGCTGTAATGATAAACTAGATAAACGTAAATGACGGTATATCGTAATACAACAAAGCATTTAAATAAAATTTCCTCGCTCAGATTTATTTTACTCCTTTGAAACAAGGAGCGCATGAAGAAACACATTTGTTTAACCTTACCCATCAAGAGCCATATCAACCAGCCTCTTAAGTCCTGAGAATTCAAAGACATCTTCTTGACTAGCTTCTGGCTCAAATACAACATTAAAGGTGTAAACACGAGAATGCCCATTGATCTGGTCATCAACCTATTACGAGAGAGTCATAAATGAGTCATTTTATGAGAAAATTTTGCAGAATGATTATGTTTATGTATAAACTACTAAAATTTAGTTGGCTGATAGAATAAACTAAATCTATGCAAACCCAATAAATATAATAGTAAAAATTTTCTTGTCAACGTTACCTACAATTTCTATTTATATGTTAATAAACTTTACCATAGAAAAACTGCTTTTTTAACAATAGCCAATAACTGCTTCTTATAAACCAGAACAAATATTTAATGCTTGTCATCCTATAATACAATATAATATAATAATATAAAACAATCATTGCTTGTTCCAATACAGCAACAATAACTTCCATCTCCAGTAACCAACACCTTTTTATATAATTCTAACATTTAGAATTCAACCATGTTTCTTATTTTCCAAAAGAGACAACTTATCTCTATGAAATATATCTATTTATCCAATCTATCATATAGTAAATAAAACGTTTCCGGAAGATAAGCATCCACTCTAAGTATTCTACACAAATAAAAACTTCCACCGAAAATTAGTCTTAGCTATCTATACAGGTAAGCTTTTACACAGTATAAAGTCATCCGGTGTTTTCATGTTGTCCCGCGGGGGTGAGCTGTAAGACAACGTAATCAGCCCATTTTGTAACTTTGTATTAAGAAAACATCAACAACATCCTTTCATGTAGTCTCTTATACACGAAAATGCACGAGACATACAGAAAGATTTTAAATACTAATTATATTTATGTTATTTATCCCAAAATATGTATAAAAGATTTACGAAATGTTTTATTCTCCTGTTTATTGGTTAAAATATCTTTATACTAACATTTATGCGGTACGTGATTAATCTGAGGCTTAATTTAAGTTCCACAGTATCCCTCGGTGGGACAGTTGTAAGTCTACCGACTTGTAACGCTAAAATCCAGCGTTCGATTTCCTACGGTGGATATAGCAGATAGCCCAGTGTGACTAGACTCTAAAATAAACAAGTTCCATAGGATATGCTGCTTGTCTCTTTTTTATATTGACATCAATTTTAAATACTCTTGAACGTATGCACCATTAATATAAAAATATAAGTGTATGTCTATACTAATTAAGTTTACAAGCATTGTTTTGATGAACTAATTAATGCTATTTAAAGCATATAAAACAATATTAAAGTGTATAAGACGATCAGTCCTAGAACATTATAAGACTAATATTCAACATGAGTACGGTCATCTATCGACTAGACCAAACATAGTGTATAAGATAAAGGCAAGTTTAGGGTTACCATGATCTGTCCTTCTCCTGGAAATTGTACAGCCTGGATGTCTTTCTTTCCAACTTCATGACTAGCTAAGGGACGAACTCTAAAGCATTTAGAAATTAATAATAATTATCATCAACTTATTATTATTATCATCATATTAAGATTTAAAAAAATGCTGTAAGTTTTCAAGAGTAATTTAAAAATAAGCCTTTGTTTCTATACTGTATAAATATCTGTAAAATATGAGAAACAATGACCAGTTATTTAACAGCAAGATTTCTGGAATATAATGTGCAAAAAAAAACACTTTATTGAAACCTAGGAAACAATCTGAATGGTAAATCTTGTAAGATACTGGAAATAATAAACCATTTACCACTAAACTCTACTGGGAATAATAAACCATTTACCACTAAACTCTACTGGGAATAATAAACCATTTACTACTAAACTCTACTGGAAATAATAAACCATTTACCACTAAACTCTACTGGAAATAATAAACCATTTACTACTAAACTCTACTGGAAATAATAAACCATTTACCACTAGACTCTACTGGAAATAATAAACCATTTACTACTAAACTCTACTGGAAATAATAAACCATTTACTACTAAACTCTACTGGAAATAATAAACCATTTACCACTAAACTCTACTGGAAATAATAAACCATTTACTACTAAACTCTACTGGAAATAATAAACCATTTACTACTAAACTCTACTGGAAATAATAAACCATTTACCACTAGACTCTACTGGAAAGAGGAATCAGCAAATTCTGTAAAATATTGAAAATAAGAAACAAGTAACTGTGTAAGGTATTATGACTAAGAAACATCAAATTTTGCAAGATATTAGAAACAGTAAACAGCCTTTTAACAGCAAACGCTGCTTCAGGTACCTCAATTTGTACAGCAGTTATCCAAGAAAAATAACCCACGGAAACTAGAACTCTAGATGAACTCATATAGTCAAACTAATTTGAAAAGTTTTGCTTATGCGAGCTCATTCGGCTTTTATAAAATCATAATAAACATCTAATTTTGTTAAAAATGACAATCGACATAAATCAACAGATCTTAAAATTGCTCATATAAACGTGAGAGACCGCTTGGAAGCAAAAAGTGCATTTTTATTCAGATTACAGTTTTGTCGCACAATCGAAAACATAATAGTGTTATCAATATATCATTCTCCTTTTGTTAATTATTCTCACCGTTCGAGTTGTAGTGACTAATGCAGTCATTTGCGTGTGCCAATATTTTGTATGTCTATGCAGTATTAATTTCTTCCTGTATGTGCATTCACGCATGTCAGGTTGAAGCTAAAACAATATCGATATCCGCCACTCTTTAAGCCATATAGACGTTGAACTGCTCAGGTTCGTGTCACGTTTCAAATATTCCAGGTACAAGGCATGCATAATACACGCAGAGAGGCGTACTCTCAACTGTATATGCATTTTCTAAATTAACTGTAATTTTTGTTTTTACTTCTGTATGAAAAGGTCAGTGTTCCCTTAAGCCTTAAAAATGACTTTTACTACTGAGTAGAGCAGGGTAATTTCATATTATATTTATAAATTATGATTTTTACGAAATGCATAACTGAGTTCTTTAAACTTTAGTTAAGGTATTTTTAAAGATTTTTGCTAAAGATAACTTTTGTCAATATTGTATGTTCCAAACGTCTATTTTAACGGCTTAAACATATAAACTGAGTTAACACGCATTCTAGGAAAACTGGTATGTTTATATCTAGTAGAATGTTTTGGCAAAAAATCTATCAAGTCCTAAAAACTCCTCATTAATTTGGAAAATGAGAGTAATAAAGGAAACTTAAAAAAAAAGTTGTTGTGTTTAGTACTTAAGGCATGTGAAAATAATGTGTTATAAATACAGGCTTTCTAATTTATATATAAAAATTCATACTATAAACAATGTACATTTTATTATTTAAAATACATTATAATTTCTACTGAACTAGCGATTGAAATTAGTACTCCAGACCATGGATTGAAGGTAATGTGTCCATGGTCAAACAAAGTAGCCATTTTGGCTCGTCAGCATTTATCATAATTCAGATAAAAGTAATTAATGATAAGATAACACTCATTTAAATGAAAATTTCATTCTGTTTATTTTGCGTGATATTTTGGGCACGTGCCCTTCGTAAGCAGTATATATATATATATATATATATATATATATATATATA
>NW_013667316.1:172461-186180 GCF_000517525.1 Limulus polyphemus | reverse complement strand
AGTTTCTCAAGCATTTATTATACCTTAGTTAATATACTGGTTATTCCGTTATTCACACGTGCTATACATAACAACGAAAATGTAGCTCTGGCATTGGTTAGAAAAAGGTAACAATGCGAAATAAAAATACTATAGCGTTCTGCTTATACATTATCAAAGAGCGTTGTTGTTGGGCTTACTTGTTTATTTATTTAGTTGTAAGAATAATTGCAATTTCCCTTCCTTCTCTATGTGTATTTTGGTTGTCATCTTCTCTGTAAAGATTTATGCACGTAGTTGCTGACAATAAAAAAAAACCCAGTTTATAAAAGAGAAGACTTTCCATAATTTTGGATAATGACTAGTGACTCTAAGATAAGCATTAGCTATAAACCATACATACTGTACTGTGCAAAAGTGTTAGGACAAAGTCAACAATTAGATTTCAGACTACTTTCAACGAACAATGGAAGGTAAATCACAGATGAAACATCAAAATTTTATTAATCTTCATGTTTAGTATAACAGAAAATCAGTTAATATTTTGTGTGTCCCCCTTTTGCTTTAAGAACTGCAGACAGTCTTTCAGGCATTGTTGCAACATATTTAATCAAAGTGTCCTTTGGGATTTTACTACAAATGTCTCTAATACACTCCCATTAAATTTCTTTGGAAGTAACTTTTGATTTGTCAAGTTTTTGATCTATCAAATCCCAGATCTGCTCAATTGGGTTAAGATCGGGGCTTTGTGTGAGCCATTGCATCATTTGAATGACTCCAGCAGCTTCTTTCTTAGCTACGTCATTTCTGCATAAGTTGGATGAGTGTTTGGAGTCATTATCTTCTTGGTAGCACAATCCTTTACCAATAATAGGCTAACCACTGGGTATACCATGACAGATCAGTATCTGATGGTACTTGCTCTTATCCATTATTCCATCTATTTTGCAAATATCTCCTGTCGCCTCAGCAGAAAAACACCCTCAAACCATTACACTGCCTCCCCCATGCTTCATGATAGGTGCTATACATTGAGGTAAGTATCTTTCACCTTTCTTTTCCGATGGACGTACAACCTATGCTATGAACCAAATATTTCAAACTTGGACTCATTCATTTTTCAATCACCAACAGTACAGTTTTGTATTTTTTACCAAATTTCAGTCTCTTGACAATATTTGGAGATCGAAGTAAAGGTTTTTTAACTTCTACACGACCAAATATTCCATTCTCGTTGAGTCTTCTTGATACTGTAGATCTGGACACTTTTCTATTATTTGGTACATGGTCGTTTATCTCATGCTTGAGATCAGTGGGAGTCACAAAGGCTGCATAAACGAAGATATACAAAGTGTAAAGAAAATCCAGATATTTGCATTACAATTCGATTAACAGTGAAATAGTGGAAACATGTCGATTCAGATTGGCCTTTGAATGAGCTATTACTATATGTTTTATTAGTATGAGTTGTTGTGCCCCCCAGTGGCTCAGCGGTATGTCAACAACGCTAGAAACCGGTTCTCGATACCCGTGGTGGGAAGAGCACAGATAACTCATTGTGTTGCTTTGTACTTAAATTAAAATAAATAAACAAAAAATGAGTTGTTGTTGGTTGTGTGGTTTATTGATTGTAATATCAGTTAATTGTCAAATAAACTACAACAATTTGTTGTCCTAAGAAACCAATCGTAGCAGTTTTATCCTTTATAAGATATTAAAAATGAAGTTAGTTTTAACCCAGTCATTGTTTATCCACATTAGATGCGTACTTCAATCTACTGAGAATAGGAAATTAATCTGAGGAAAATATTTCTTACAATAGACGGTTTGAATCCATAAATTAATGTATCCTTGCGGAGGAATGTGCAACTTCCATAATTAGATGGTTGTCTTCCTGCAGAAAAGAATACACCCCAAGAAAACTTGAAATATCCATCAAGAAATCAACAACGTGCTTGGTCAAGATGTCATATTGCTATCAAAACTGATAACGATTTAACAGAAAAACTGTTGATGTGGAGAAACTGATGGATCGAGATATGTCGATAGTTAAGTTGAAGTCAATTTTCGATCAACAGAAATACAAGCATGTTCCATTTTTTTAAATACATGTGCCTCTTTTATAATTTACTGAACAGTACCAATACTATTCTATCTCTCTTCTAACACAATGAAATCTTTAAATGTCTATTTTCTAGCATGTTGATCACATTTAATATCAATGCTAGTTTCGCTCTCTCTCTCTTTTCACAACTGAGCACATAGACTCAATTCATATAAAACATTTTTATGCCATGTTTAAATCCACACTGGCATCCTTTCAATTTCGTTTACTATTCTGTTTAACGTATGTAACACAACATCCTAAATATCACGTTCTATTAATGTATTTTTCACCGGCTCCACATTTTTATTATATTTAAAATATTCCTTAAACTATTACTAACGTTTTCTTTCGTGAAATTTAACATCTGATATGGAGTTTAGTCCTTTTAGTGTCCATCTTACTTAGTTAAAAACAAGATAAAAATATTTCTTACAGAAAAAAATTTAGGCTATTTCTGATTTTTAACGTTTATAACAATTAAATAAAGATCACGTATGAATATCTTTTTGAAATGTTTAACTTCTCCTAAATATAATATTCCGTCTCCCATCTAATGTGTCAATTAAAACTAAATCCGCAACTACGTAACGTTTTTTTTAATAAGTTACAGCTTTTACAGTAAGTAAGATTTATTTTTAGAATAGGCACGACGTTTCGATCACTTGTGTGATCGTTCTCAAGTACACAAAATTTACTTAATCAGTTAAGCAACATTTGGTTTACTTTATATACACATGTTTAACATTTTCGATTATCCAATAATTTAATAATATCGTGACGTACATTGGGATTCTTATCTAGTGGTAATTTGATACTTTTCAATTGTATTTAACATATCTGACGCTAGTGGACATTTATCACCTTGTCTTACAACAGAAGAACTTATAGCAGCACCCTTAGTAATAGGGTATTAATATTTGAAACATTTAATTTGAACTAAGTCCAAAGTTCAATAATCATTTTTACCAAAGCCTTAGAATCACATAACAGTACAGGGGCTCTCACCTTAATAAATATTGTTAACAATGTTATTTATGTATCAGTCCGTTCACTTTCAGACCAGATGTTTTACATCAAATTGCAAGTCTTTTCAGCTTTTATTATACTAAATACAGAGTTGTCATACATTAAAACAGTGTGGTTGAAACTACAATTTCTATGTACTTTTACATAGGTACAATTTTTAATTTCTCGCCTCTTAAACTTCATTTTTTAGGACCTGATATTTTTCTCCACCACAGTTAGCTTAGCTCTTTTTCTGCTATATGTGATTTTTTTTAAAGTTTCATAACAATTTTCTAACATATTCCACAATTTCTGTAATTAGATAGTATTATACTTCCACACTGCAATATTATCGATATATGGTAATAAAATATTTTTTTGTCTTTGTCCCACTATATATTTTTGGCATTTTGCAATTAATCCATAAACTCAACTTAATTTTTCATTACAATTAATGTAGCTAATCTTGCAGCTTTTGTGCGAGTATTGAGCTATAACTAAGCTGTTGAATGATTTCAATAGTTCTACTTGTTATTGTTCAATAATCTTGCAGCTTTTGTGCGAGTGTTGAACTATAACTGTTGAATGATTTTAATAATTATACTTGTTATTTGTGTGAGTGTTTAACCTATTTATAGCTATTGAATGACTTTGGTAGTTCTTCTTGTTTTTGTACAATATACCTTGCAGCTTCTTTCAATCGGTTATTGATGTGCTGTACAAGTAATTTCAAAAGTTATTGAAATGTCATATATGATCTTAAGTTTTTTGCCTGTTTTTTGGCTCTTTTCTCTTACTTCTGCTATGAGATACTCTTAACTAACATTCTATATTATTATTATTATTATTTAATGGAACCCCTCTAGTTGGCTCGCTCACAGCTACACGCACGCGTACTACATTATTCAAGTATAACTTGCTATCCCTCACTTCTAATTTTATATAACCATTATAAGTATAAAAACAAAGAGTTGATATGGTGCGGTAAGGGATTACACACCTGACCACTACATTAATATTATCCAAGTCGCTACCTCCTTGACCTTCGTCTGAGCTGAGTGACATCAGAGATTCCTGAGAACTTGCTGTACTTGGCCTATAGAGATATATATTAAAATACGGATATGTTAATTACGTGATAAACTTTGGTAGTACAGATACTATCAATAAATTATCAGAGGCAATAAATATGGATAATAATATTATGGTATAAAAATCAAAGGCAGAATTAGCTACTTCTGAACGATGAAGATAACGTGTACAATTAATATCTGATAATTATCTGGTAGTCTTTCATATTGACTAGCTCTAAGAGTTTGATAAGAAATATGAAATTATAATAACACAGAAGTATTTTAGTTAACTTGTATTGACGTAACGTATAACAACATGATTCTGAAACCAAATTACAATATAGTGATAGTTCTAATTAGCGTGTAATAACATAACGTGTAACAACATGATGCTAAAAGACAAACAACAATATAGTAATATTTCTAGTTACCTTGTAATAACATAATGTGTAATAACTTGATGTTAAAAGACACTCTTACAACAATACAGTAATATTTCTAGTTAAGTTGTAATGACGTAACGTGTAATAACGTGACAAAAAAAGACAAACTTTAAACAATATAGTCACATTTCTAGTTAACACGTAATAACATAACATGTAACAACATTATGCTAAAAAGCAAACAACAATATAGCAATATTTCTAGTTAACCTCTAATAATATAACGTGTAACAACTTGTTGAACAAACACTTACAATAAGACAATGATATTTCTAGTTAACTTGTAATAACATAACATGTAATACAGTGATGCTAAAAGACAAAATTACAACAATATAGTAGCATATCTAGTTAACTTTTTGTGAATTTGTAACGTGTAGCACCTGTATGATAAGGACAAATATACAATAATATAATACTTTGTAGTTCACTTTAAGGGGGCGTTGTTATCTGCAGCAGTTTGATCATAAAGACGAACGCCACAAATATAGTAATTAAGTTATTCCGACTTTATAATCTATAAGCAAAAGTACCCGTCCCCAGTGACGGGAAAAGTTTAAATTAATCTATCAATTTAAATTATTTCATGGTCTTTGAATATGTTAATGGTGTTGCACTCCTAGTTTCACTCAGAGCCAAAGTTCTGAGCTATTTATACCACCCACCGCGAAAAGTAATTGTTTAGCATTCAGCCATGCTAAGAGCCGCTCAACAATAACATACAGTAAAGCTACATTTTTATTCTTTAACTTACGTCACATTTTGAAATGTGAATGATAATGTGATTAACTCCTAACAATTTAGTGTAGAATATTCTGCTTGCGAAATAAAATTTGGCATCAACATTATTCATGCTTGTTCTACCGTCATTTCAAGAGTGAATGTTGAGCTTTGCCTGCGTGCGCAGCTTTTCAAACGCAGCGCAGTAAGAGGCCGCCGTAAACGGGAGACGGACGAACGCTCGGACAGACACCACGGTTTGCAATATATAAAAAATGCCAACTTTATTACAAACAGAAACAAACATTAAGTATTTAAAAAAAATTTAAGGTTTGGGAACTTAATTCCGCCTTGATGAATGTTTATATTAAGAGGATATTACAGATTTGTTTACATTATTTATAGATTTATGAATATTTCTAGTACACTTTCCATGATTGGGTGGTTCAGTTTTGTAAACTTGTTGTTTCATTTGTGATACGTTTGCTATATTTCAGAAAGTATGGAAAGTACTAATTAATATCTGTCAAGTACAAAAAATTAGACCGTTAAATATATATTACATTTTATGTGAAAGGAGAAAACATTAATTTTTGATAAGTTATTTTAATTTTTGGATAGTATGATACTATTTAATCCTGTAGAAATACCCAATTATCTATAACATCTTTCCAAAATATAACATATACTTGTCATATTTTTCATTTTTATCGTTTTCTCACCGTGTTGAATATTCTTTCATGTTTCATTTGGTATCTGCAGTTAATAAGGATAAAGCTTATCATTATATGTTGTTATTAAATTCTATAACATATGTTTCTTGGTGGTGATTTAGTAATAACAATGATCACACCTACAAGTACTTCTTTACCCTCTCTCGTATAGTTAAAGTTCGATTACGAAAGAGACATTCAAATGTATCGAAGTGAAACTTTAGAATGGAAACACTTCTTGAAAAAACATAAGGAAATTAAACGTAGAATAGAATTTTAAAAATCACAAGATAGAATATTTTAGGCGAAGACAAAATGGATTGGGAAAATATTGATATGGAGAAAAAACTTAATATCAAATCGAATACTTCCTCTGGTGTGGTATTCAACAACGTATCCAAAGAAAAAATACACTTTTTTTATAAGTAGGAAGAAACTGGAGAAATGATTTGAAACGTGATGAAGTAAAGGAATAAAAAAAATGGTTCTTATAGAATGGGAAAATTCAACAGGTGGAGGTTGAAACCAAGCCAGAGGTTTTCCTAGTGTGCAGATGACCACAAATTGTGCACCTGTAAAAATATTTATGTAGTTGAAAATTCATCTATATAAGTAAGTTCGAGTAAAAAAAATATTTAAAAACGACATGCTTAAGATTATAAAGTTCCATTCCAGAGTTTATAAACAAATGTATTTACCAGAATATTCTTCATTTTTTGGATCATTTGTTACTACCTGTATATATGAGGTGCAATAAGGCATAATGTATTAAAAGTTATGAAGTTATAATATAATTGTGAAGTTGAAAAATTCCTTAGGAAAAGCTCTGAAACAAGCAGAGAATGTCTTTGAATTTAGGATGAAATCTGAGGAAGGGCTAGAGATGAAATTAGAGTTAATGTGGTTGAGATCAGTTTAGAAAATGTCATCGTCACTAACTTACACAATACATGATGGTGTTGAGTATTATCAATTAAAAGTGGTTAATGTGGTTGAGATCAGTTTAGAAAATGTCATCGTCACTAACTTACACAATACATGATGGTGTTGAGTATTATCAATTAAAAGTGGTTAATGTGGTTGAGATCAGTTTAGAAAATGTCATCGTCACTAACTTACACAATGCATGATGGTGTTGAGTATTATCAATTAAAAGTGTCCAATCGATTAGAATTTATTTTCAAGTTTCGTACTTAGCCTTTCCGTCTCAGTAGAAGCCTTGCTGGAAGGCAGACAAATAGATGCAGAACTGGTCTGGAAGGAAATAAGTTAAACTAAACACAAGATGGAAGAGTGGGCTAAGATGATCTGGAGTATCAGCTTATGTATATATATATATGAACACGTATATCTCTATATACACGTCCATGTTTATAAAAGAAGCTACCTTAAATAGATGTATTTCTATTTGCTTCTAGTTGTATCACTACTTATCGTCCATTCAAAACCTTATTGAACTTTTACAATATATTCAGTTTCATATTAAAGGAATATCTATTTATATTTTTTCGCTTTCATAATCTCCTATAGTATAAGCCATACAGGTACTAAAATATCATTCTCATTACACTGGACAACACAAACTTTGCTACTGGAGAAAACTCAAATGATTCAAGGTAATTTGATGATATTGATTTCAAAAATGTAGCCAGAATTTGTCCATCACCACTATGTTTAGAGTTATTATAAATATATCAATATTTCATCAGAACTATGTGAAATACTATGCAATCAACTTAACAACAATCCAAACACGATTCACAACTCTCGCTAATACGAAAAGCCCAAAAACAGGAACAACCTCTAAATGAAATTCACCAAAATCGTAGAAACACCAGCCTCATGTAACAAAGATATTTCTCCTTTCAGCTACAACACTTCACAAAACAAACAAAACTCACTTCAACAACCACCTTGAGTGTTTTGCTTTGTCCTTCGCCTCTCTCTTTTTCTTTTTCAGGATACCGACCGAAACGAACAACAGACTACAAGTGTATTTGTGTATGTGTTGCATATGTATATACATAACACATTTAAATTGTTAGTTTCTCAGTCTTATGTCTTTTATCGAATAATGTTTATTGTTACCTGATTTGAAATTGTAAATTGTAATTATAGAATGTTATCTGTTCTGTGTAATTGTCATTAATTTAACAAGCAATAAATTATGGTTCTGGTCTCGTGTAGTCTCTGGTACGGGATGCGTCGGCCCTCTGTGGCGGGCGTTCGCTGTCTGGTGTCTCTGCTCGTGACCCGTTGATCTCGTACGTCAGAATTGAAGCTTCACTTCTATCTCATTACAACAACAAGAAAGCAAACGCACTTCCTGTCTTTCTCTCGCTTGACCACAGCAAGTCACCAAAGCATAATCAAAATTCCACGGAAGTCATAGCTCATTCTCCGAACTTTAACTACCACAATCTCTATAATCATCAACAAGCCAAGAAAGGGCCGAAGAGAAATAACTTCAATTTCTGACCACCCCTGAGTTATTAAACCTACATACCTACCACGATTAGATCGGATTGAGTACCTCTCTCAGTTGCCTCTCACTAACTTAGTTGGTCACTTCTCCTCGCTCCGTGCACAGATAAAACAAAGCCCGATCGTCTTCGCAACATATCCGAGGTATAACCAAATTCTGCAAAACTTTGTTTTTTAAAATCTTGTAAAGATAATATATTTTTTTTAGAAGGCCCCCAGTTCAAGTAAAGTCCGAAAGTGCAAAGATTACCCAAACAGTTTCTGCTATATTTGTACAAAATATATTACAAATTCATGAAGGAAAAACATCACACACAAGTAAAAGTAGCTTAATACCATTATTTTGAGTGTAAAATTGGTGACCAAGAAAAACGCTGGGCTCCAAGTGTGTTGTACAGTTTGTATATCTGGCTTGACACAATAAGAACAAGTACACATTTGCAGTTCTCATGATATGGTATGAGCCCAACGATCATCACACTGAGGATTATTTTTGCATGACTAACGTTTCTGGATATTCAGGCAAACTAAACAATGCATGAAATATACAGATATTGCATGTGCAATGGAACCAGTACCTCACGGAGATGGTCTTCCAGTACCACATCCATCAGCGAATTGGGAAACAAAAGAGTTATCCTGCGAAGAAAACAATGAATCATCTTCATTCTTTTCATCTAGTAATTCTGTTCCTGTGGTACCTCAATATAAACTGTCTCATCTGATCACACAAGAAGAGCTAAATGATCTGATTCGTGACTTGTCTCTATTAAAGCAGCATGGGGAACTTCTTGGCTCTCGTTTGCGTCAATAGAATTTATTAGCTCAAGGAACAAGAGTTTTAATTTACCGAAGTCTTGTTTCTCACTACAACATTCATCATACTTTGTGTTCCTGTACAATTGTTGTTGATGCACTAATGGAAGAATTAGGTACTGAACATCATTCTCAAGAATGGAGACTTTTTATCGACTCATTTAAAGTTAGTTTGAAAGCTGTACTTTTGCACAATGGGAACACTAAGCGGTCTATTCCTGTTCTTCATAATGTGAACATGAAAGAGACATATCAAAATGTGCATATTATACTTGAAGCCATTAAATATGATCACCATAGATGGAACATATGTGGTGATCTAAAAGTTATTGCACTCCTGCTAGACCTGCAGAGTGGGTATACTACACATTATTGTTTTTTGTCTCTGAGAGAGCCGAGATGATAAAAATAATTTCAAAAGGAAGGTAGGAATGGCCAGTGAGAGAGAATTACATACCAGGGAAAGAGACTATTGAGTATCAACCTTTAGTGAACCCTCAAAATGTGTTTCTGTCCCACTTCATATTAAAGTGGGGCTCATGATGAATTTTGTAAAAGGAATGAACAAAGATGGTGATGTTTTCAGATATCTGTCTGACAAGGAGGTATCTTTGTTGGGTCACAGATTCTGTAAGTGCTGATGAATGGCGATTTTGAAACATTACTCAATCAGTAAGAACTTGCTGCCTGGAAATTATTCAAACTGGTTGTCAAAAGCTTTTTAGGAAATCACAGAGATGAAAACTATGCTGTGACGACTGATTATATGATCGAGAACTACAGGAAAATGGGGTCTAGGACGTCAATAAAAATGTACTTCTTACACACACATTTAGACTTCTTTCCAAATGATATAGGTGCACCGAGCGATGAGCATGGTGGGCGCTTTCACCACGATATGTCTACAATGAAACAGTAATATTCAGGACGATGGAATCCTACGATGATGGGAGATTACTGTTACTGAGAATATTCACAAAAGACGCAACAAGTCAAGCAGATATTTTGTAACAAAAAATAAAAAAATAATACCCTGATAAAAGTTTAGAACACAGCCTGAATGTATTTTTAGTATATAATTCTATTATACTCATTGTCTTTTTAAAACTGATATTGCTATTATGTATTGTTTTTGAAAATTCTTAAATGCAGTTTTCAGAAAAAGTTATTACAGAAAAATTTGTTATTTATGCTTTATTTTAGCTTCTACGTACTGTTATTTTTGTATGTATTATTGTTGAAATATATATAAAATATTGAATCTGTTTTTATCTTGTAAAACGTCAAGAGATTTCTTAACATAATATTGATTATTACTAATTAAAACACCGATACTTTCATTTGGTCTTATAATCACAAAACTTGTCTATCACTGTCATTCTTTAGGTTCCATCATTTGGTCCTTCTTAATATACGTTGTATTATAAAAAGAAGGGTCTCCACGAAAAAAAGAAATAATAATAACATGAAATAACATATAGTTGACCTTCAAGAAAGACTCTCCTATCTCCTAGTCCTAAGTTTGTGAAATGTTTTGCTCGTATTTCGGTTTTCAATGTGACTGAGTAGACATCCGTAATAGTATGTTATATAGACATCGTTTCGAACCTAAAACATCTCTAAAAACATAACGTGGGGCGACTTCCAAGTACGCTTACTGAGGTCACACAGTTTGTACAGTGGTTTCAGGGTAACATTTTAAATATCTTATGTAGTATTTTAATTATTAATTATAGTTGTGAGAGTGAAAATATTTTATAAAGAGTTAAACATACGAAAATACTTAATTCCGATATAATCACACCAATATTCTTGCGCAGTAAACTGATCTTAAATAGTACTGAGGGTTAGCTAACCTCTATAAATAAGGTCCAAGCACTGTCCTGATCTTGGAACTACTTGTTCCATCGTCGATCGATGACCATGATCACGCACTATCGCCTGACAACTCATTTTCCATGATTCTACAAAGGTTTGGTTCTGTTTTGAATTTCGTGCAAAACTACACGAGGGCCATTTGCACTATCCAATATTAATTTAGCAGTGATATACTAGAGGGAGGTTAGCTAGTCAACACCACCCACTACCAACTCTTGGGCACTCTTTTACTAACGAATAGTTAGCAGGTTGCGAATCTATAAAGGTTAACGAGTCCAATCTTAGACCACACGTCCTGACAAACCTTCCAAGGAACAAATACATAAAAGTCCACCGTAACTACGTGAGGGGGCTTGGAGGATACGTGATCGAATGGAATTCTGTGATTCCAGTTTCTTCGGACATCTTTTTCATGAAGACAGCAATTGATTTCGAGGTGTGTCTGGAGGCTTGTGAGCTTTCATCAACTTCAACTCCATTTTTACTATATTGTGAATGGTGTCAAGAGAAATACTGAGTTTCTTTGCAATGCCATTTTGTGTGGGAGGATTATTTTTCATGACTATAGCCTTCACGTTATGAATAATTAATATTCCTTAGGATTATTTTGAGTTGTTATTTCTGCTTCTGCTGTTACCATAAACGTTCTGCTATGCGAGGTTCTCGTTTCCATGGAGAACACTGAAGATCTACTTCTTCCAAATGGTGTGTTCTTTGGCTCTACATCATTTAGCAATCCCACTAAACAAATACCTTTCCTGGGAAGGAGTGTAACACCTACACTCCAACTATAAATCTACCTGTGGTAGCATTGTACAGTGCGTAGTTAAGAATTAGCAGTGAATCAAATATGCAAGCTATAAACATGTCTTCCGGTATATGACATCACTTGCTTCTGCCGCGGCAAGCCGTTTTTCATAAATATTCAAGTTTTCTTACAGAGTGCGATTAACCATTTATAACATATTTAATGTGTTAATAATTCGTATCATATTTATAGCTTTTATTTGAGTCAGTTTATTTCTAGTTGGCTTGACATGATACTGTTATATGAAACTGTTTACCACTATAAAGCAAAAATGTTTTATGAATCTTGCAACTGGAAATTTCTGGAAATACTGAAGATTATGAAAGGGGGAGCCTAAGTTAAGTTAGAGAAACAAACTGGACATGTAAATGATATCAAATGAAAATATATTGTTTCCTTACACTTATCTACCAATATTAATAAAGACCGGTAGACATAATAGATTTAATCTATTGTAAGTAACACTGTACTCCAAGAAAACAAAGTTCGTCCATCACAAAAGAAGGTAAAAAGCAAAGGTTCCTACTCGGCTAATCGCTATCTAGTCCTCTAACAAAGCGGTTTCCTAGGCAACCGCATAATACTACAAATATTTCATTGTCTGACAAAGCCTTTAGTGGCTAGTTAGCTGCTGAATACATACAGATTATTCAATTTGGCCATAACTAACCTTATATCAAGATTGAAAGTAAAAATATATTTACTTACACGTTGCTATACATATTTGGTAGATATGACAGTCTAGTGTATTGACAAACTACAACTGAAGGAGATAATTCGTCCACAACGTACGCTTTTGCGATTACAGCTGAGCCAAAGTTGTCGCGTGTATCGACCGTGCTGCTCTCTGTGGCAAAATGAGGAAATGATGTAGGTCAATACTTCACCTTTTGTAAGTAAAGAAACCTAGGGAATACACAATGAGAAGGGTACATGCATGTGTCAGGTACTCCACAAGTGTGTATGTGTGCGCGGAACTTGAAGTGAAGAGTGTATGGTTGTGTTAAAAGGGGGCTAGAATATACTTGAAAAATCGCAATAAATCAAATCAAAATTTTGTAAGCATGCCTTAAATATTAAAATACAGAAGGATTGAATTCCTGCAATTAAAGTAGGAATATTAATAACCTGAAACATATATATATATATATATATTGATATAAAAAATATAATGAATTCTGATTGGTCGAACAGGTGTAGGCCTACTGAATTAGCATAATAAGACATATTAAACCCCCTGATGGTATAACATATATAGTGAAACCCTGTTGCTTTGATAAGTATTTTGAAATCTTGTTAGTTTAGCAAGGCTTAGTAAGGTTACACAAAACTCCGTTTAACAGTAATCTTAACATCACGTCATACTTTAGGCAAGAATCGGTTTATTAATGTTATTAATAATTATGTAATTTTCAAAGTTATTCAGTTTTAGCCATTTTCTTAACGATAAGTAAGTTTTCAGGTAATTTTACTTATCAATAAGGTTTCTCATGTACGAACTAGAGTCTAGTCAGAAACATCAGCACTGTGGCAACTCTTTACACATTTATTCAACGGACAAACATATATCGATCATGATACGTTATATAAAGTTTACTATATTTAAAATGGCCTGGTGGTTAAGGTGCTCGACTCGCAATCTGAGGGTCGCGGGTTCGAATCCCTGTCACACCAAACATGATCGCCCTTTCAG
>NW_013667316.1:169350-171486 GCF_000517525.1 Limulus polyphemus | reverse complement strand
CAAAAAACAAACAAACTATATTTAAAAGTTTAGCAGATAAAATACTTAACACACATAATAGTATTGAAATGTAACGTGAAAGTCCAATGCTTATAATCCGATTTTTGGACTATACCTGTATAGAATAACCAACCTTTGAATATGAACAATATAAATTAATACAAAATTAAGAAGTGACAAAAAATGAATACGTCTTTTATAAAAATCCTGATAATGCTATTTCAGGAATTAGATTTGATCATTAAAGGCTTCGGATGAAATATGGTTTTCTCAGAAAATGTTTTTCACGGGTTTTTCCACGAGATTCTGTAATCAAATGAGATTTTCATTCACTAATGTTTCGCACGAGTGTTTAATCGGAAAATATATCTGGGTTATGTTGAAAGATTGGTTGGTCGAAAACTTTTCGTCGTTATCAGAATACCCGCTTTGATTAAATTCAATTATACTTCATAGGTGATTATAAAAGTTATGCAATAAACACTCTACTCTTAAACGAATTGGACTGTGCTAACTGATCTCTCACTAAAACATACTGTAACATGATCTATGGAGTACATCTGATATTAAGTTGTATGTTGAAGGTAAGAATGAATTTATGGGTTTTACTGGTCCTATTTACAATGATATTGAATATTGACACAAAAACTCACATTCCGATGATAAAAGAAAAAGAAAACATTAAAGTCATCACATGTTTCTTACCTTCGTAATGGGGTTGTATGTTAAATATCATTAACTCAGAATGAGCTTCGTACGTCTAAAAATACACACAACAACGTTAACGTAAAATATCAAAGACTGATAATTGTACCGCGCATTAATAATATGAATATCAATCTGCTTTGCATTTTCACTGACTTTTTTGTGGATTTTTTAAAACATAAAAAACACAACTAAAGATATAAAGTTTTAATTTGAAGCATAAAGTATAATAGACTGCTCCAACCTTTGTTTTTCAATCTGCGATATTAACCTCATGCGAAGTATCTCGATACAGAAGAGTGTCCGTAACATCCTCCACTACATGTATAGTGTCCTTAACATCTTCCACTACATGTATAGTTGTCCGTAACGTTCTCCACTACATGTATAACGTGTCCGTAACATCCTCCACTACATGTATAGTTGTCCGTAACGTCCTCCACTACATGTATAGTTGTCCGTAACGTTCTCCACTACATGTATAACGTGTCCGTAACATCCTCCACTACATGTATAGTTGTCCGTAACGTTCTCCACTACATGTATAACGTGTCCTTAACATCGTCCACTACATGTATAGTTGTCCGTAACGTTCTCCACTACATGTATAACGTGTCCTTAACATCATCCACTACATGTATAGTTGTCCGTAACGTCCTCCACTACATGTATAGTGTCCTTAACATCCTCCACTACATGTATAGTTGTCCGTAACGTTCTCCACTACATGTATAGTTGTCCGTAACGTCCTCCACTACATGTTTAGTGTCCGTAACGTCCTCCACTACATGTATAGTGTCCTTAACATCCTCCACTACATGTATAGTTGTCCGTGACGTCCTTCACTACATGTATAGTGTCCTTAACATCCTCCACTACATGTATAGTTATCCGTTACGTTCTCCACTACATGTATAACGTGTCCGTAACATCCTCCACTACATGTATAACGTGTCCTTAACATCTTCCACTACATGTATAGTTGTCCGTAACGTCCTCCACTACATGTATAATTGTCCGTAACGTCCTCCACTACATGTATAGTGTCCTTAACATCCTCCACTACATGTATAGTTGTTCGTAACGTCCTCCACTACATGTTTAGTGTCCGTAACGTCCTCCACTACATGTTTAGTGTTCATAACGTCCTCCACTACATGTTTAGTGTCCGTAACGTCCTCCACTACATGTATAGTGTCCTTAACATCCTCCACTACATGTATAGTTGTCCGTAACGTCCTCCACTACATGTATAGTGTCCGTAACATCCTTCACTACATGTATAGTTGTCCGTAACGTCCTCCACTACATGTATAGTGTCCTTAACATCATCCACTACATGTATAGTTGTCCGTAACGTCCTCCACTACATGTATAGTGTCCTTAACATCATCCACTACATGTATAGTTGTCCGTAACGTCCTCCACTAC
>NW_013667316.1:164427-169101 GCF_000517525.1 Limulus polyphemus | reverse complement strand
CTCCACTACATGTATAGTTGTCCGTAACATCCTTCACTACATGTATAACGTGTCCGTAACATCCTTCACTACATGTATAACGTGTCCGTAACATCCTCCACTACATGTATAACGTGTCCTTAACATCTTCCACTACATGTATAGTTGTCCGTAACGTCCTCCACTACATGTATAATTGTCCGTGACGTCCTTCACTACATGCATAGATTTCTGGGCGATTAGACTCTTGAAGCGGGCGCAGGGAAACCGTCGTCTTGTACACTAGATGTAACACGGAAAGCCTGCAGGAAAGAATGGAATGCCTTGATCATGGCGGCTATACGATAGAGCTGTTAGCAGTTGAAACTACGCAGCATAACTATTGTTAAGATGCACGGTTGTCAGATGAAGCATGGTAACGTGGTGAGGCTCCAAAATCGCTTTAATATACCACAATCGACCTCTGTAGAAGGGTTTATATAAAACACGCTATTTTACAATTACAACAGTGTTTACCTGAAATACCCAGCTTTGTAATGCAGCTGTTATCTAATAAATTATAATTTGTAAGATTTTATTTTAAGAAAGCATTAATAAAATATTATTATTTACCAAGGAAAGCATATATTTAAGATTAAGTTAGAGTAGGTAATCTAGTATAAAAATTATACATTTGTTGACATAGCACTAGTTATACTGAACATGTTTTCTGTTATTACAGTCATTGTTTTCCTGCTTTAATTAAACGAAATAATTATGCTGTTTCGATCAACAAGAGCACGTGATAACTAGTTTCAACTTTCAATTGTTGCTAATTTATTCTTGCTTAAACAAAACCTTAGACTTTTCGAGCGAACAGACAGTCTCAAATACAAAAACAACTACATTCACATGACAGGGAAGACCATCGAATTATCAGATTGGCTTTCAATAAAAAAATTATGTTGAAACAAAAGTTGTACAAGTCAGGCAGTCGGTTTATTAATTTCAAGGTTCTACACGCAAGATGTACTTCCGCAGGATCCTCGAAAGTGTTCTGCTTCAAGAGTAAATAACACCCAGATTAAGAGTAACAAATATTTTTATTTCTTGCTTCTGAAGCTCACATGCCATGCTGTATTATGGCCTAAAGAGTGCATAATTATTCCCGTGAATCATGGCATGCGCACCTTTTACTGACGTCACGACAGTACAAAATGCAATGTTAAGCGTCCGTTATGCGATGTCATTTTAGTGTCTACTGACTAACTGACTGACAGACGACACACTACTATATAGTGGTGCGAGTTGCTAAAACAGGTGACACCTCCAGGCGGCCTTCGGCCTCCTTTCGGGAAATAGCTCACAAGCTACTTACTAGTATATTGGTTTTACATTTATGATTGGAACTGTCATTAAAACAAGGCATACTGAGTAAATGTATATGGCTTATTTATTATTAGTTTCTTTTTCTCCTCTCGCTTTAAATATCTGTTTACAAGCCATAATATAACTTTTTCAAGTAAAATTATACTTAAAATCAGTGCTCTTTAAAGCTGCCATACTATGCACAAGATTCCGTTTTTGTCACTTATCGGATAGTTCAAAAGTAATTGATTTGTGTTGAGTGTTATGGTATTTACATGTATTTTTAACGTTCAAATGTTCTTCACACTTTTCAGAGTTAGAATATTGGTAACTTGTTCTACAGTTCATGTGTGGGACAATTTGTATTGTAACAGTATTAGAGATTACTGAAAGCTGTCCTACTATGCACGAGGATCATTTCTTTCCCACTTATCACAGAGTTCAAATATAATTCAGATTTGTCCCATGTTGTGGTTAACAGTTGTCACAGTATTCAAATGTGGTTCACACATTTCGAAGTTATATTATTTATAACTTGTGACAAAGTTCAAATGTAGCCGATTGTTTTAAAAGCTAGAATATGAACCACACTTGCTCCACACTTCAGATATGTCTCAGAGTACATTTGTGCTTCACACTCATAACAGAGAACAAAAGTGATAAACACTTCTCAGAGGTTAGATGTGGTTCACAATTGTCCCAAAACTAAATTGTGTCTCAAATCAGTCAGAGTTGGGATATAGGTTACATTTGTTTCAAAGCTCAAGCGTGTTTCATACATATCACAGAGCTCAAACGCAGTTAACGTTTTTAAAGTTTGAACACAGTTTACACATATTCTACAGGCTACACATGTATAGCTCATGTTTGATATAAAATTCAAATATGGATCTAACGTATCCGGAGTTTAATGAAATGTGGTTCATACTTGTCAGAGTTGCAATGTGGTTCACACTTGTCAGAGTTACAATGAGGTTACAGTTGTCACTGGATTAAAATGTGAAACACACTTTCCACAAAAAGAATTTTTTGTTGATGCTCTTACATAATTAATATGTAGTTTGCACATTTCACATACTCCAAATTTATATCTTACGTTTTTCATTGAGTTCAAATTATACTAAGGTTTCTTAACTTTGTTTCGGAACCGTGCAATGTTACAAGTGGAGATTTAAAAATCGATACTGAGCACGAACTCATGGTGCTACACGTTAAAAAGTTCTCTCTTATTTAACAAATGAATCAGAATACATTTCAGTATGGTAAACACAGGACAATACATCCAAATATTCAAATAAGTATGGAGAAGAAAGTATCAAATGTTATTAATTGTAAAATATATATTTAGGAAGAATTTGAATCACAAAGCACGTTAAAAAATTAAAAATGTATCCTTCATTATGCAGATGCTTTGCTATACAAATTAAATCTTCATAGGCTTTGTACTGTATCCTCAAGATCCCCATATTCTTTATACACCCTGTATTCATCTTAACAGTTTCAATTCCACTTTTGCGATAGGTTCATAGAATCACGGCACCAAATATTTTATAGATTTAAGGTATGTTAACATATACTGTTGCCTTTTCTCTGAGGAACTTCATTCAAAAAGTCGGTTCAATTCAAACTCAGTGTATTATGACAAACATGACAGCAGAAGACGTGATGATGTATATTAGAAGACTACTGTTGGTTTCAAGTAAAGGTTAATTTGAAACAGTACATTATGGCTCCAAGACAAAAATCTTAACTTTTACACCAGTCTTAGTATTGTAAATAAAACCATCAATAAGAAAGTTTGTGTTACAGTTCGGAAAGTAAAATAAATATAAACACAGCCTTACTGGCTAAATAGATATTGAATTGAAATAAAAGAGAGTTTGTTTGTTTGGAATTAGGCACAAAGCTACACAATGGGCTATCTGTGCTCTGCCCACCACGGGTGTCGAAACCCGGTTTCTAGCGTTGTACGTCTGCAGGCATATTGCTGTGCCACTTGGGGGTGAGAGAGAGAGCAGTGAATAGGATATACTGAACAAAGGGAAAGAGAGATCATCTCACAGCAAAGAGGATAGACTGAAATAAAGATATACTTTGTTTAATGACGAAAAGGATAGAAGGAAGCAAAGAGAAAGAAAAACTATGTGCTAGTGAAAAGAATATATATTAATAAAGAAAAATAAAAAAAACAGAAAAATTATAAAGAAGCAGAATTAAGATCCAAGAAAACTAGATCACGGATAAAAAACACTACTATAATGTTTTTTAAAATAATATCTAATGGAAGCCCACAAGATGGGACATTGAAAATAAGAACCGTGTGACACAAGTTTCAATTAACCACTGAATCATTTCATATAATTAAAGTTTACAGTAACATTTTAAATGTTTGTTTATGGTATCAGTGAAGTTGGTGAATAATTATTAGTGCTAGGAAAAGCTACGCTTGAAAGTATGTGAAAAGACTGGCAGACTCCTTTTTGTGGGTCATTATCCGTGCATCCTTTCCAGAATTACATTTTGTCTAAGTTAAGCTAGATAGAGTGTTCGACTTTAATGAAAAAAACGAGGAAAGATTAATACCTGTAAACGTCACATTACATTTGGTAAAACAAATGTTACATTGAAACCAAAAACTAGTAGTTGCTCCATAACATTTGATTATCTACAGCTATTTTATACCACATTACTAGCAGCAATCAATTCCATAAAACTTCATATTGGAAATTATATCGTATCAACTGATATCAATATATATTACATAACACATAATATCAGTTAATAAGTGTTCCTTAACACTTGGTATCAGTAACCGTTCAACAATGCTTGATTCCAGCTGATATTTCAAAATACTTTTTACCAGTAGATGTTTCGTACAAACAGTTCATAATTAGAAACTAAACCATAACACTTGTTATCAGATTTGCATGACACTTGTTACCAATACTTCTATTCTATATCACGCGTCAGCAGATATTACATAAAACTTAATGCTAACGTTAGTTCCATATAACATTTATACCAAACGATAGAAATGTTAATTGGGGAAGGTGAGCTAAGACGGCCACGTTAAATTTGAATGCGGTTTTCCTAATTACGATGAATTTCATAAAAAATAATAAGCTTTAAAGTTAGCTCTATTTTGTTCATAACCCTCATTTCTAATTAAAACAAAGATTGTAGATATGCTTTTTTTAGATAGCAAAAAAAATAATTTCTTGTAGTGGGGCTTTTACCTTTAAGGTTGTATAAAACGGACCACCAAGATGGTGTAAAAGGGCTAACTCATAGCAGCTGTAATTTGAAACAAATCTTACGTTCAGAAACTGCACTTAAATCAGATAAATC
>NW_013667316.1:160822-163814 GCF_000517525.1 Limulus polyphemus | reverse complement strand
AGAAGCTGCACTTTGTTTATTACAGCTTTGGGGAGAACGACTTATTACAGGTCTCTTTATGGATGACCTTGTTTCTCGAAACAGAACCACATTTCTTTATTTTCCAATGCCATAAATATTTTGAGTCAGAAAATACTGTGATATGCCCTTTCCAGAAGCAATCTATTTTCTGTAGTATCAAACTATATGGAAATACCAAACAATAGTCAAAACGTAATTCTAATAAATGTCATTTTAACACAATTTTATATCAGATGTGATTGTTATGCCACTCCTTATTTGCATATTCAATATCGTTTTAACATAATATATTCAACCGTTTGTATTACATAATTCTTGATATAGGGCTGTGCTTTAATATATTTTCACTCTTTTATCACCTGGGTCTATCATTTGCAGTCATTTGAGTTACACTAAAGTGATATGTTTTCTGCTTTTTTTTTTTCTAAGCTATCACATGTTGTAGCTTTTAAATATTTACAGTTGCAGAACTTGTGACTGGTCGTTATAATACATTTTCCCACTAGAGGACTGTTGGGTGCTTACTATAAAATTCTTAAGTGTGGCTAGTGAACGATAGGACAAGTTTTTCTAACACACGTTAGACATACATTAAAAATTTGAGCCGTTTAGGTCAGGTAAGGAATATTTTACAAAAGTATTTAAGATTATAGCTGATATTTTTGAAGTGACGTGTAACTATCTAAGAGAAATGGTCTTTGCAACAGTGTTAATGACAATTTGTTCTACTCTCTTTAGCATTGACGCTCAACGATAACAACCATGACAAAATATAGTTGGCTTCCTAATCACTTTCATACTTCTGGACGGCGACGTTAGGAGGAAGTTACATTATAATCAGTTATCTGTTGACGACATTAGTTTTCGCTTATTAAACCAGACCGTTGGTCATCCAATACTGCAGCAGGTAACTAGCAGTCAAAAATCTCTTCGTATCATCTACAGTTCTGATGGTACAATTGTAAATTGTAAGTATTTAACAAGCACCAAATCTGAATCTCTGAGAATATCTCTAACAAAATTTCAGGAAGATCATTGTTTCAAAGGAATCTCATAATCTACAGACAAACTGACTTGCCTTCTGATCTATTGTCTCTCTCTTGAACATGACAGCCGTAAAGCAGCGATGTCCACGGACTCGGCAAGGATTGTTGGAAAACAGCTACCAACAAGTATCTTGAATCAAGCTTAGCTTCTTCATTTTTCGGAACAAACCGGTGCGGCAACTCTGTTCAAAGTTAACACGATCTTGGAACCGAGGCTGCTGCTGATCGATGCTGTAGAGATCACGACCGCTGTTTCTATATGATTGAAGGACTGACTACTAAATATTACACATTTAACTATCGCTTCAACGCCATCAACCATTGTACATGCGATCAAAGGTTAGTTTAATTATATAATTTGTAAAATTACTTCTACCTATTCAGATGGGAAATTTTGGTATTATGTTAAAAGCAACATAACTTATGTTCTGTAGAACAGAAATATTATGTTCGGATGTCTACAACAAAATTTCATGTTGAAGAGAACACAGTCAATGTAGGATAATAAAACAGAATACAAATGTAATGGCTGATGTACAATCCTTGTGTTGAAGGTTATACAATCTACACACACACCTAATAACATTAGTCATTTAAGGCACTTAGATAATAAGTTAAAAATCAAACACTTCATAAAAATGATGCTTTAAGAATTACCTTAGATGCAGGGCGGTTGATTTCCTAAATGGTTCAAACCGGAGCCAGTCATAACAAGTGATTTTACAACACAACAACATATACATATAAACACAAATTTGTATTAAACCTCATGTTATTTATGCTGTTAAAAACACATAAATTGTCTATGCTTAGGGAACATAATTGTTGTTGTCAAATAACGCAATGTGTGTGTTAATTGATAACAAATTTTGTTTAAAGTGTAAAATCTCACTATTAACAAAAGTGATCCTTTTTCTGCCTTGCTAATGACTTCATTTAAAAACTCTTAGTTGTGACAAAGCCTTAGTTACTTAAATAGATCTATTAATAGGGTATGGTATTCAATTCCTTTAATGATTAATTGATTATACCTGTAAGAGTAATAATATGTAAAATAGAATTAGGTAAAGGACATTTATACGTGACTAGATGTGGAACATTTGAAACATTAAGGACACACATAGTAAAGTAAATCAATTATCTCATATTTGCAAAGCAAGTTTGAATTTTATCAATAACATTTCCCATTTTTCGCTATTCACTCATCGCTTTAAGGAAGTGTTTGATGGGAGAGAATCCTTAACTTTCTTAAGAATACTTCTCATAAAGGGAAATAAGAAATAAATAAATAAGAGAAATATAAGTTATTTTTTAACTGAAGCATTACAATTTTAAATTGAAATAATACTACATACTCTAAAATGCGCACTTGAGCGTAGAAATGAAAATACAGATATCTAACTTATATGAAAGCCAGTGTATGTGTCACGTCACGTCACGTCACGTCACACTTTATTTCTCGAAATAGGATTCCTAAAAGCCAAAATGCATTTATATAGATAGAATAGTCCGATTACTGTCTGCGCATTACGATTTTAGTGAAACCTTATAAGTGTAGTAAGTGTTAGTACAATAAGCCTAAAGTAAAAACGTAGTGTGATATCACTTAGCCTACAGCCAAGTCCATAGAATTTATCATGAAAGTAAAAATATTGATTGAATTCTAAACTTAAATCGTTTCTGAATTAAGCTATTTTCTGTTATATCACCAACGTTTTAAATAAAAACAAACGTCTATAATCAACGGAGACTCTAAATCTAGAAATCAACAAATATTTTTTCCAGTTTTGTTGTCTATACATTATCTTTCTATATACTACTAAAACTCTTAGATTGTTTGTCTGTAATTAAATACAGCAAAAACGGTGCATAATATGACAATAGAAATATGAATAGAATATGAGAAATGAGAATAGAAACAGAAT
>NW_013667316.1:140529-160115 GCF_000517525.1 Limulus polyphemus | reverse complement strand
TTTTTCGGGTCACTTTTATGAAAATGTCTAGCATGAGTCACTTTTACATCACACTACCGTTCGCGCTCTTTACGAAACTTCTTCGTTCAAATCTATTTCCCTGTCAATGTTCCCATCTTCTTTGAAAAATGAAATGGTATTTCCTTTTACTCCCGATCAACAATCAAATATCTTTTCTTGAATTATGAATAACACGAATGGATTGAAATATTTAATTAAATTATCTCAAAATAAACCTTAATTTCGATGCAATATTGAAATTAGCTTGAATTCTTCATAACCTCTGAATAGTGGGTGACCCAACGGATCACGGTGGTCTAGTATTTTACACTTTCAGTACATAGACTAACAACATTATTAGGTTATACTTTTGTTGTTAAACAACATGACATAAAAACCATTGTTGGAACGTAGTGTCACCAACACGCACTGGCTTCTCTATATATTAGAAGTTGTTAATCTAACTGCTTTTTACCAATAATTATTCTGTGAATACGCTACGAATTCATTTCATGAATGATCTTAATTTTGATTGGCTCACAAAGGAATTTACTGACATTTGACTGCCTCGACTGCACTTTTCTGCTTCTTTTTTTACTCAAGACTGATTTCGCAAAATTTATTTATTTCAGTTAGCTATGAAATGTGAGGTTAAGGTATACTATGGGGTGGGAGTGGTAGTACTTGCCCCGTCATTTTTGACGGGCTATACGCTAGTTCTATAAATAAAACACAAAAACTTCAGTTAAGTACCACACATGAGTGTAATAAACATATATTAATAAACTATACGTGTAATCAAACGTTTCAGGGGAACATATTCCATCTGATTCAGCACATTATAGAGCTTAATTTTTCTTCCAGGTTTTACTCATGTCTGAAGCTGGCAGGTACAGCGATGGCTAACTTAGTAGGGCGACTTTATTTCGATGTTATTCAAACAACATGTTTTATTTTCTGAAGATGGTGGGAAAAATACGATGCACAGAAAAGTAAACACATTATTCTTTACTGACTAAGATATGGAGAAAGAGTTTTGAAACACGCGACGTCAAGTTACCCAAGTAGAGTGTATAAAGGGATAAGACATAATAAAAAAGGTTTATAGACGTGATGGTTTTCTTTACTGGCGCATTGTTGTCGAGCATATTCTTTTTTTGTTTTGGAGTTCAAGACAAAGCTAAAATCGTAAACCCTTAATGATTTTTGTAATTGGATTAAGTGTGTAGAATACTCAACACGCAGTGCAACGTTTTCCCTCCTCGTCGTAGCCTCTTACTGACCTCTTGTCACCAGAAAACGCTTAATATTTCAAAGTGTGCTTTGGTTAGTACTTAAATCTCGTGGTGTTTATCACATTATTAAGCTGTGGTTAAGTTATTGCACCTCGAAAGAGGAAATGTTGTATTGGTATGCGCTTAATAAAAGTGCAAGTACTTTCTGAACAGTTGAGGTCAATGTTACCAGTAATGTTTGAAAAAGAAGTGTGTAACATTTTTACAATGCTTATACTTAATTGATTGTTTCACCTACATTGATTTCGCATTGGATTGTGATGTATAAATAGCTAAAGTGCTTATATTTGTATCAATAATATAAGTTTGCTACGCTTCTAAGTTCTTGTTCCTAAGCAAGTAAAATACATAACATTTATCCTTTCACTTTTTTGTGTTTACTTACGATTTCTAGTGTTGAGGACACAGGAAGTTAATTAACATAATAAATTGAATTTCATAAAATATTTTCAAGTTTGAGGCATTGTTTCACTCTAACCAAAGTCCTAGCTAAACAAGTATATCTTAAAATAATATTTTTTTATTTTAGTCCTGTGAAATTTTGATGTAAATGTCGACTGAGTTTTTCACAAATTATATGATTTTGTTTGGAAAACAAAAAATATAAATCAACTTTGGCAATCACGACTATCAAGAAAGGGACCTGCAGCAAATCGTACCCTAGCCATGGTAAGCAAAGTTCGGCATCTTGTAACAGTCAAGAATTCACAAACACAAAGGTCAGTAGCAAAAGTCGTCCACGAGTATGCAACATAATCAAGAAGGATCTCCACTTGAAAAAGCGACACAAATCTTGTGTACACAGTAGTAAGCTCGAGATCCTGTATACGCGCATTGATTGGCTACCTCAGATGGTGCTAGACGATAATGTCATAGCTCCACAAAGTGGCAGCAGGGAGGGTATTGCCTGGGGATGGAAATAAAGGTGACATCACAGTTCAAGTGTTACTTACCAGAGAGTGTGTTTCTAGGGAGGGGGGTGAAATTATACTTCCACGAGGTGGTGCAAGAGAGCACGATGTTATGGGGAGGGGTGACATCATAATAATACTCATTAAAGAGCTTATGGCTAGGGCCTTGACATCGATGGATTGCTATGATATGATTACATTCTCAGCATTGTAGTCTATATTTAATTGCATGTCCTAAAAGAAGTTTAGTATAACTGTAGTAGTTTAATCTCTGCTGTTAACAAGGTGGAGGATGCCATTAGACTGACGGTGTGTCTATAGGCGGATAGTGTTACTAAGGTATCGGAGGTGGATGATCTTACTGAAGTTCTATAGATGGATCAAGGATGGTGTTAATTACTATAGTTCCGTATAACTGCAGACAGATTTCAACTTGTCTCAACTAATGCTTACTTTATAGTTTTTCACTTATATATTCAATTATATGTCTTAAATTTGTTTAAAATTATTACACTTACTGTATACTCCGTATTTCTTATCATTATGACCAACTTTATAGTTTTCAATTTATTTAATGCCATAAAAATGGCGATTACTGAAATTTGTAAATATTATACAATAATTTAGATTTTATGTTTAGCTCTTTAGCCTGATTTATATACTTGCTATACTAAAGTTTGGTTTTAAAGAATCTACAGAAATATTTATGCTTAACTATTATTACTTTAGAAATTAAAACTATTATTTCCATCTTTTTCTAGAAATTTTCACAAATCTTTGTCTAGAGCTTGTTTCTCTCTCTGGTTTGGAACTTTACGCATAATACTGACTGATCTTTACTAAAACTGTATCAAAAACAGGCTAAAAGCTCGATAAACCCTGATTTTAGGAATAGTGGTAAATTGTCAAAAAGGATTATATACCACTCCATGTAAATATGTCATTTTGTTTTTGTTTGTTTTTTTGTCTGTAGAACTTTCATTTCGAAAAATATTTATAAACGAACATATGCTCTATACAACAGATAGGTCATTCATGCAAACTCCATACAGTGTAATTCTTTCAATCCTATGAAAATTTCCGTCTGATTCATCAAATTTAATGACATGTAAAAACACGTGACGTTTTCACCTGCGTCCTTTGACATGTCATAGTTGACTAAATCATTAAAGCACATTGTGGAATCAACAGATAAACAAGACATTTGAAGTACAGTGCATGTTTACATTATATTGAAATTATTTTAGCTTACATTATTCTACATAAATACAGAGTATAATTTTATTTTATAAAGATTCAATTATATATTAGTTTAATTATTTGTTGACAAATAAGAAATTCTATTTCTGTATTTTTTTATTTTTCAAAACTTTATCTTATGTACACCATAGTATTTAATTTTATTAGTTCACCAAAGCTTCAAATATATTTTTCCACGCGAATAAGCATTGTTTGTATTCGAAAAAAGTTGGTGTACAATCCTTGTATTTCGCAGAGTCCGGTAGTAAATAAATCAATTTTGTTATGTATAGTTTTCAATCATAATGTAAATAGTTGTTAGCAATAAAAAAGTTTTTGGCAAATTATTTCTCTATTACTATTGCTCACAATAGCAGATATGGTCAACAAGAAAGGACACATGAAATCAGTTTATAAATCCAACGTTTTTACTGTTTATCATTATTATAGAATATACTTTACAACAACAACGTAAAATCACAGACTTAATAAGTACCACATTAGGAATAATTTCTAAAATAGCAAACAGGTGCCACTGCGTTATTTGACTTACATAACATTTTCGTTTTTGTGAGAAATATTATGAAGTCACCTCTCCCACATAACCCTGCGCCCTCTTGTACCACTTCGTGGAACTATAATGTCACCCCTCCTCTAGAAACGCGTCCCTACCATTACGCCTTCTCGTAAATAATAATCGAACTATGATGCCACCTCAATTTCTATCCTCTAGCAAGCGTCCTCTCCTGCCACTTCGTGGAACTATGACGTCAACGTATAGCTCTACCCCTGAGGCAGCCAATCAATGTGCACCTTTAGGGTCTCGGGCCTACTACTGAACACAAGCTGCTTCCAAAACTTATCCGATTAACCACTGCAAATCTCAAGTAGCTGAAGAATGAAAAGCGTATTCGTGTTATTCCTAATGAAGACAGACTGGTTAAATGGCTGGATGCAGTGCCTATGGATTCCTGTGCGACGTGGTTGTTAAAACAGCCACTGAGAAATCGTCGCCTTCCTACACTAGATAACTGCGAAAAGCAGCAGGAAAGAGGGATTATACATGAGGGCCTTATGATGAAGCGATTTACAATGGAAACTACGCTGCAGGACTATTGTCTAAGTGCATAGTCGTCAGATAGAGCATGACGGGATGTAGCTACATGGACATTTTAACCAATTCACTGAGGCTGGTACATATATGGCCTCTAAATGTTGTTATTATTCTCTTCACTGCGTTAACTCATCAGAGTCAAAGCTTTCTAGTAAATCCTTAAAACAATCTAGATCCCAGCGAAATGTTGTCATACATACATATGATGTCTTGAGGGGGAATGACGTATAAAAGGTGGAAATAATTCACTTACTGTGTGGCAATATATAGCAGAATGTCAATGGACAACGTTACTACAAAAACTTAAGATTCAACATCTCGAGCGGGAATTTTAAAAGCAAGAATCCATATGTGTACCAGCTAATGCTAGACTTCAAATGTAAGTAGCATTTAACCAATTTATAATAAAAGTATTAATTAGGGTATTCATGTCTAATACACTTGTGTGGAACTGTTTGCCATGTGTAGGACTATGCACACCAAGCGAAGAAATGTGTATTCTGATACAAAATGCAACAAGTGTTATATGAATGGGCATGGCTTTGAAAGGGGTTGTAACTAAAGACTGTAAACGGTGCACAACCCTCACATATAATTCGTTTAGCCTTAGCCGACACGATGGTGTATCTTGCACGATAATTACAACAACTGTGTTGGAGGGAGTAAGAGGTCTCCAGATCTCAACAAAAGGATCCAAGTCCCAATCCAAAGAGATCAACAGCCGCATTGAACAGAAAAAACATTCACTGGCCACATATCTGATACCCGAAGTGAATGGATTGATTACGTGGTGAGACTCAAAACTGTTTTAATATAATGTACTTCATCTCTGTACCTTTAAACTTGTTTTAATATTTTAGCGACTAAATGTCTTTCAAACATAGAAAAAAAACGCTTTAATACTAGTAATAAACGACCTTAGAACATCAAAATTTGTTTTTTCTTTAAAAAACTTGTTGGACGATGTACCAATACAATCGTATCATGGCTTCACGATACGATACGAGTATCGTATCGCTGTATCGCCACACCTTTAGTAGATAAGCAGTCTTGTCTATTGCAAATAAATAGTCATTTCTGTGATGTGCATTAATTGGACAACTTTACAGCTTCTTCAGGAGCGTTGCACTAAAACACAAACCCTAACTAACAGTTCAAAACTTTAACTGAACCTATGATGTTGCATTCTCATACTTACATGCTTTGTTACAAAAATTTTTATACAATTTAAGGCGTAATAAAAAAAATGTTTTAATAAAATGTTAATAAATACTATTGCAATGCGCTAACAGTGCTATCATCAGTTTTGATGATGGTGGTATAAGAGCATAATTTGTATAACATGTTATTTTGTATGTGTTTATAGTTATTTAGTAGTGATTCAAATTTCCTAGAACTACGTCTAGAACATTTAAATTTCAGCAATTCAGTAGGTGTTAGGTGTTTGAACGACGACATTTTATCTATGAACCTGAAAAAAAAAATGTTTGTAAACTACATTCAGGCTTAAGTATAAAAATGTTATATCAATATGCAGATAAGCTTTCAGAAAAATCTTTCACAATTTATTTCTAGCAATACTTTTGGCAAAGATTGTGTAGAAATATTATTTTTTTGTTTTGTTTATAATTAAGCGCAAAGATTTGCCCACCACGGGTATCGAAACTCGGTTTCTAGTATTCTAAGGCCGCAGACATAAATGTTATAAATAATGTTATTTAGAAACTCATTTTTAAACTACTTATGAAAATATTCACACATGCTGGTAAACTTATAAACACGATGAATTAATATATTAATTTTTTTACGAAAATCTGGAATATTTTAAGCATTAAAATATAATCCAGTAACTAAGTCCCTGTGATACACTTCACAATGACACTTTTCATTGGGAAGTGTATCACAATGAAAAGTGTCATCGTTATTATTTATCATTGTTTCTAGAAAGCCAGTTTCTGTTCTTAATGACACTCTCTGAAAATTTTATATTGGGTCAGCTGCAAGTTTACGGACTTACAACGAGGTGGACACAGCAGATAGCCTAATATGGTTTTGCGCTAAAAACAACAACAACAAACAATCATACACGTGGGGCCATCTGCTGCTACTTGAACTAATGTTAAAAAATAGTTCCGATATGAACCAATCCAGGTTGATTATTAAGATTCTTCCAATTCTGATCAACATGCTGTGGGTCGTTAAAGATGACAACAGTATCATCTACATACCTCCAATAACACCCAAGCCTGAAACGTGAATGAAATTTTCCAACCAATAGTTGAAAAAGAACAAGTTGGCGAGAGATGGTGCTAACCTTAAGACTATTACCACTCCTCCAGATGATGAGATTCCTTGGTGGCAAGTTTTTAAAGTTTCTGAGACACGTATTTAGTAAACTTTTAACGTTATCATCCTTCTGATATAAGAGATCCCCATTATCTCTATTGTTTATTCTAAAGGAATACTAGTGTACAGAGATTTTAAATTAGAACTTACACTATAAAGAGGGTTTACGTATTGTTTAAGAAACTCAGAAACCTGCTAGTTCTTGGTAATATGTAACTATGTCAGAAACTGTCACTCTAACAGACGTCTTTCCTTGAAGTGATTTTGGAAGAGTAGACAGAATACTAGGTGGTCTTGATTAATATATTCTTCTCATGTTAGTAATTCAGCTTAATTAATATATTAATATATTCTTCTCATGTTAGTAACTTAATTTTTTATGTTTAAATAAATAATTCAGCTTCTCTAGCTCTTTAAACGTCTGTTTTCAACAAAATAAACTTTGTTGTATCATTCAAAATAATCTATGTTTTGGAACTATAATGTACGTTATTTAATATAACTATATAATTTTCAGTGTCGGGGGGTACTTGTAATGATTTTGTCGCTTTTTCTAAGATTGTTATAACTACTAGTTCTTCTTTAATAAGATTAATAGGTGTCTATTCAAGATTATAACTGTTGAAAGTTGAACCCTTTAGTTGAGTTTTCATATTATCAAACGATTCACAACTTTAAGCCCATAATGAAAGTTCAGAATTTAAAGTTGATAAAAAGTTTATTGCACAAGTTTTGATGTGAAATCTTTGAGCAATAACATTATTTTGGAAGATACATTAGAATAACAGTGGATCTCTTATATAATAATATAACCAAAATATATAACAAGTGTGTTTTCCAGATTATGTGTAGATTTGCCACTAAGGAATCTAATTTCCTTTTAACAACACTGTGTATAAGGAAACTGATGTAGTAGTAATGGGTTGAAGTTCGGACTGTTACTCGCCGTTTTTGTAGTATCTTAATAATGAACATAAACTGATTTTTAGATTTACTTATAAGCAATAACAATGGCAAGTTTAAGTGTAAAGTGTAGAGAGCCTTTTTTTTTTTCAAAAAGTATGTTGATGTTTTCAAACTCCTTGTGAAGATGTTTATAGACGATAATTATTTTATAAGCACTATGAACTCAAATCTTGATCAAATTTGTCTTAAAAAAAATCTGAAAAATATTAACCAGCATATACTTTTTCTGAGAAACAACATTGTTGATAACACCATAATAATCATATTATTATTTTGGCAAAATCGATAATCCAAAACGGTTAAAATGGAAAGTTTGACAATAATATTGTCATATAATGGTAAACGTGTATTCAATATGATTAACTATGTAAACATTTTTATAAGCTTATCATATACTGACTTAAGAAATATCTTTAAACATGAATGTAGATTACAAAATATTTAGGTTTAAGAATTTGATATTGTAGAATAGATCTTATGTGGTGCAAGTTATCAAAAGCCTTACAGGAAAGTCTAAGTATATTGGATCTACCACTAGGTGGCCCAAAACACGCATAAAAGAACATGAAGATTTAATGATCAATAAAAAAGTGTAGGTAATCACGAACTTGGTGAAGCTGACGTAGCAGTACATCATAGTTCATTGAAGTATTTTGAGCCCACAACTTAAAGAAGCTAATTATAATGATTGTTTTATAATAAAGCTAATTTTATTGTTACTTAACTTAAATACGAAATTATAGATTCACTACCAAAATTATATTTAGTTTTATTCATTAACATACGTACAAAACTTTAAATTTTTGTAGACAGTTGTTACATCACATAATTACTGAACATAATGCAGGTGGAAGAACAAAACGTAAACTGGCTTGAACTGTACGTAGTGGGACTGTGTTTTTTATTCTTCTCTTTAGTGTATGTTTTAGCTTAACTCATTTACAAAATTGCAGAAGCTTTTGAAAAATATAGATTTATATTTTGCCTTATTTAAGAATGTTGCGAACCAGTGCAAAAGTGTATGTTTGTTAGGTTCTAACACTTTGATGCAAAAAATGTATACTTTTGTTAGAAAATGTTACAAAACACAAATTCTGAAACTGGAAATGACTTATCATTGTACATTATTTGTAAATGTTATGGTCACAATAACAATAACATTTTGTAGCTCTGATAGATTTGATGTCAACTTCTGCACTCGACATCATCACCAACAGGTATGTACTGAATATTATTAATTTCGTACAGTGATTTGATTCCTAATTTCACTAGGAAAAAAAACTGCTAGACAATAAATCCTCGTGGTTCATTGAAGCTATTCGGTTTTATCCGCAAACACCTCGTATGCTAATGAAAAGATATTTTTCTTAAAACGTATTCATTTTCCCAAGGGATGCTAGTAAAACTTAATTACAATTACCGTATGTCATATGACTTATTTATGAAAAAAAAGTAAATTTTTATAACTCATTAAGTACCTTGACATTCTACAAGAGAAATAAAAACCTGAAATAACATGGAATTATAAAACCATTCTTTCAATACGCTGTCCACCAAATGTTTTTAAGATATTCCATCCACATTCACTGTATCTTTTTGATAAAGTCGGTAAACTGAATAACTGGTCAGAAGAATACTAAAAGAAATCGTAAATAAATGGAGCAGAATTCATTACAAAGTCAATTACTTCTATGCATATTGATTGCCGTTTTGAGTATGTTTTAGCCTAAGTATGAAGATGGTTCCTTATTAGAAGATCCCTTTCATCATTTAGGCTGCAGCAATGACGTTACTGCAGACCGACACGGGTTCGACAACAGGGAAAAGTCGATGTTCACCTATTGATGTACCGTGTATACTGTTGAGTTCAACGTGCTAGACTCGCAATCCGCGGGTCACGGATTCGAATCCCTGTCACATCAAACATTCTCGCCCTTTTAGCCGTGGGGGCGTTATAATGTGACAGTCAATCCCACTATTCGTTGGTAAAAGAGTATCCAAAAGTTGGCGGTGGGTGGTGATGACTAGCAGCCTTCCCTTTAATCTTACACTGGTAAATTAAGAACGGCTAGCGCAGATAGCCCTCGTGTAGCTTTGCGTGAAATTTAAAACAAACAAACAATCAACGTGCTAGAAATCTCGAGTTTCACATGACTTGAAGATACTGTCAACATAAGACCTAAAGCATTGTGGACATTGATAAGTTACGACTACTCACTGATATTTTGTAGTTTCATCTTTTTATTACTTAAAACGATGTTTAAGTAGAAATTCAGTAAAAACAAATTAGTGGAAAAGAGAAAACCATAAACTTCAGTGCTTTTGAAAGTGAACTTTTCTTCGTTTTTAAGAGTAAATCAAGGACGTTCTTCCTTCCAAAAAACATTCTGGGTGAACATTACACACTATTTTGTCCAAATCAAGTCGGACTCTATCATTTTGACATCATCGCTCAGCCAAAAAAAAAGGTGGAATCTGCGTATTAAGGAAACATTCGTTATACATTATCTCAGGCATAACTTCAACAAGTATTGTAGCTTCTATTAGCATTCCAAAATAGTGAAAAAAATTGGTAATAATGTATGTGGAAAATATTGCGATGTCTATGGAATTCTTAGGACATGTAATTCCGCTATTTTTTTAATATTCTATCAATATCTATTAGAAAATAAAATTTGTTCATGTGTCAAATCTATGTATGTATGATTTTTCTTTTTCTAGACTTTTTAAACATATACAACAAACTGGTGGTAAGTTGAGATGATTTTTTCGAGATACAATATACAATCAAAACATTAAACTTATTTACATATTATAATATTGTTAGCCGGACAAGGATGAGATTAATTACACGTCCCCAGTGAATTAACCATCACGTTAAGATTTAAACATTTAATCCCCTGCTGGCAAACTAAAATGTTAACTTTCGGATAAAAGATAGGTACGCACTTTAATTGGAAACCATAAAAATAAAATATTTATAAAAGCTCCCACAATTACGTAGTTCATTATTAAATATATTACTAGATCTTACCTGAAAACATTATCATTTTTATTCTATGCTAGAGCGAAACTTTTATATTACTGTACATGCTTTTAAAAATCCATTTTGTTATCAATTTCCTCACTCTACCCCCTCCCCTCCGGTGTGTCATACTTAGTTGACAGACTTACAACACTGAAATCCGGGTCTCGATTCTTCGAAGTGGACTGAACGTAGATAATCCTTTGTGTTGCTTTGCGCTTAAACAACAGTAGTATTTAGTTTAAAATCAGTTTTCAGAGACAAACTTTTTCAGGGAAAGTGGCATCAAAGTATGTCATAAAGATAATTAATTTCATAATTCATTGCAGGCATCTATTATAAGGTTGTGGTCTATATAAGTTGCAAAACGTCTCAAACCTGCAATTTTTTAAATAAGAAAAAGATAAAAATCTTCAGTACACTTTTAAAATGAAGTGTTTAGTAGCAAAGGCATTTATAATCTAATTTTTAAATTCTACTTCGTGAGGTTTATGCATGGCAAACATGTGAGAACATGCAAATTACTAATTGTTCAAATTGATAGATAAGCAAATATCGAAAAAACTTGCCCTGCCTCTACTTTTGCACTAGTAATTGTTCACAATTGTTTTGAGTGAAAAATTATTTTATAATAACGTATTACACTTTGTTAAGATTTTGCAAATTTTGCAGACTGAAACAGTTCCAACATGTAAGATTATTTGAAGCTATTTATAAAACAAGCATAAATGAAGAAAAACGTGTGCGTTTAGAAAAGTATTCTATTTGTATCCATTCATTTCATATACTCCTTTGATGGGGCAGCAGTCAATATACAGACTTAGAGTGCTAAAATCTCCGCAGTGGACAGAGCGCAGATTGCGTAGCTTTGCGCTAAAAAAAGAACAAGAAGAAAGAAACAAAGTAATTTCATATACTCCTTTTATGGGGCAGCAGTCAATATAGAGACTTAGAGTGCTAAAATCTCCGCAGTGGACAGAGTGCAGATTGCGTAGCTTTGCGCTAAAAAAAAGAACAAGAAGAAAGAAACAAAGTAATTTCATATACTAAGTTGATAAAGTATGTTTTAGGGGATTTATAATGTTGTTTATTGAAATAATGGCTCTACTAATTTCTTGCATGTACGATATTGACGTCAATCATTGTAATAGAATGCGTCGCTTCGCATAACTGTTTTTAATTTAACCTTCAGTTAAGATTGTGATACACTTAGAAAGGTTCTGATTCTATATAGATTTGAACAGGAAATAAACTGACGCACTCGTGATAACAGGTAAGAGAACTGATAGAAAAAAAAGATACATCACTGGAAGAATCTAGATATGACCAATACGACTACTGATTTCCTAGGAATAATAGGACTATAGGCTTTCTTAGAATACATTGATTTACACGTATTGTTCTACAGATTACAGATTCTACAGATTGAAGGGTGTACTTTTTGCGGTTGTTAGTGTGTGACTTAAGTAATTTGAATTTCAGCATGTTTGCTTTTTCCCCGAGATCCAAGAAAAAACTTCCATGTGTGTGCAGTAACTGTTAATGTGACAGTTTGGAAAAGTTAGGCATCCATACTTCTAACAAATGTTGTTGTTTTTTGAGATTTTCCTTCATCATTTTCTTTATATCACAATCTTTGCTCTGTGACACCATCTATACCAAGGCTTAGAACTGTTTGATTTAACTCTTCTAGGTCTCAAGTCTCTTTCTCTTGTGTTATTCCATTCCCGCAGAACTATCACCTCTACCCAGTTCTCTCTCTCTCTCTCTCTCTTAATCTTATCACCTATACTAGGATCAATATTGGGGATCATCAACCACACCCTGCGTTGTCCCTTAGAACCATCACCTCTATCCATTCTTGAGATCACCGAATCTACCCTGTTCTATCTCGTAGAATGACTATAACAAATGAAAGGACTGATAATTTCACTCTCGAAGAAGGAGTAAAGAATATATTTATATGAATAGAATTTTTCAAATTACTTATTTCATTATCAGAAAATGTGGAAAATAAAGTGTAATGATACGGTGTATATACAGAAGTTGAAAACGTTATATCAAAATGTTGTCATGTACTTTACCGTACAGGTCGCTACATCTGGTTATGCTCTACTCAATTATCGTGCAGCTTGGCAATAGCCCTGCAGCGTCGTTTCCATTGAAAAAAAGACTCTGTGGTAAGGCTATCATGTCTAAAGCATGCACTCTTCCCTGTGTACTTTCTATAATCCACCTAATGAACTTGTGGTAATTTCTCAGCACCAATTTCAACAGTTCAATTTCACATAAATACATCGGTGAGTTGACCGGTATATCTTCATGCAGAATAGCATGAATACACTATGGTTAAACAAATATGTCATGAAAGCAAATGTGTACATTTGACTTGTGTCGCTTTGTCAAATAGAAATCCTTCTTGACTAGGTTGCGTATTGTTTGCCTGTGGCGGACGACTTTTGTCACTGACATTCGTGTTTGTAGATCCATACTTGTTACAAGACGCTGCACTTTGCTTACCATAACTGAGGTATGACTTGCTGCAGGTCTCATTTTGGATGGTCCTAGTTCCCATATTTTATCAGTATTCCTTTGTTTTATAATGTAATTACGTTTAAGGGCTATTCCCCTCTTGGAAATTTTAAATCTCCAATCTGAACACATCTTTATGAATACTTTGCGCTGGAAAGGGCTATTGCACACCCTTCCCAAAATCGATTAATTTTCGGTGACGTCACATTACTTGTAAATGCCAAACAATGTTCAAGTGTAGTTCTGATACATTGTGTTCCAACGAAACTTTTTATCGCTTTGTGATGTCATGTAACTTGCTATTTTATGCATTCAAAATCGTTTTAATATAATATACTCAACCCAAGTCTCATTCTGTTACCTCGTGCTTAAATTTTGCACTTTTACATGGGGAATAGATATCAAATATTACGTTTATATTAGGTTATGGATGCCAAATATTTATCTTTTACACGGGGATATACCATCAAGTCTTGTCCTATACACTCTTAGTATAAAGGTGTGATAGGGTGTGACTTCCACAAACACACCCATTGTTGTTGAAATTGTGAAAATTCACAAACTTAAAGGCACAAATTTAGACGAAATAAAACTGCATACTCTTGTTATGTACGTAAATGTATAAACATAATGAAAAGTGATGGTACTTGTCTGTCAAGAAAAAACTTACACTAAGATAATTTTATGATCACTATCAAATGTTACTAAAATAATCTTTAAAATATATACATTTACAATTAAACTTAGTTATGTAAAGTATGGCTTTTAAAAATGATAGTATTTGATATTTCATAATTCTGTTGTGGGTGTAAAATCACTTTTTCTGACGAAGGGTGTGAATGCAAACTTTTTGGGTGTAGCTTCTGTATCAGTACTTCACACCCAAAAAGAGTGTGAAATCACACCTTTTTTAGAGTAGATAACTTCAATCAATAGATATTAATAGTGAAACTAATCCGGTGATTTTTTTTATATTATGATATATATTGTTTTGGAATGTGTAAAAACAATATGTAATGTTGCCCACCCAAAATTGAATTAGAAGGTTTCAATAATGTAAATGCCAATCGTAGGTCATTTAAGAAACTGAACTAATTCGTACTTTCTTATTATGTAAATCAGTATGTTATTCAACATAAAAGTCTTACTTTAAAATATTCTAACCCATAAATCAGTACATTATATATCGTATCAAATAATCAGAAGTATATTTATTATACAGCTATGAACAAAAGTTTGTATCACTCTAGGATTTTAGGGATGATACATAATAATAACAATAAAAATATAATTATTTGAGCACAATTTATATCTTTTATTCAACACCATGTTATAAAAGACACCCCAGGACAATATCGCAAAAATTTACCATAAACCATAATAATAATATTTAGTATTTACTATGCATTAAGTGTTTTTTATCGAGACGTTTTTAATAACCACTGAAGGGTTGAGAAACATCCATGTAGCATTTAAACGTAACGCTGTTCACTAGGGTTTATTCAATTTCATGAAGCAACATTAGATGATTCTAGGATGGTGCAGAACTTTTGGCTATATCTGTATGTTGGAAACTTCTGTGACACATGTAAGTGTGAACACATCGCGTATATAGTATGAGTACGTAATATGAAACATAGGAGGAAAGCAGATAATATATACGTAGGAAGTTTCAACATTATATTAGTTAATCTTAAACTCACCCTATTTCAAGTACCTTGGAACATATATGATAAGTTATCTTCCATATTACGGAAAACTATCATAGGTAGTTCGACTTCTGATCATAAGTTTTGATTTCATAAAAAAAAGTTACCTTTAGAAATAATACAGTAAGAACGTTCTGAAAGCATCCTAGTTTAGCTTTGGTTGTTACATTTTTCAATAAAATAAAAACATTCAAAATCTCCCGGAACAATTCAGCTGAGGACGTTAGTCATTACAATAATATGTAAAAATCTATGTCGAAATGTTTGAATCACCCTAGAACTGTCTAATTTTTCTTCATAAAGTCAAATTAAACCTGGTGAGTAATGTTACGTTTAAAGTCTGTATCTAAAGGTTAACTCCACTCTTCATCGCATCAGTGAGTACATGTCTGAAAGGATTAAGGAAGTCTTAAAAAATCTTGAAATTCACTGCAAATACTAAGTGTTACTTTTATGACTTGCAGGAGACTTTTATGATGTTATTTGTGATGTTTTTTATTAAAGCACTCCAGTGGCACAGCGATATGTCTACTGACTTACACTGCTAGAAATCGGGTTTCGATACTCGTGGAGGGCGGAGCACAAATAGCCTATTGTATAGCTTTGTGCTTAACTACAAACAAATCTTTGATTAAATTATGTTAAATAAAGGATCAAAATTATGTTAATATAATTTTTTTTATATCTCCTTTTTAAAATTCTAGTGTGATGCCCAAGTCTGTAATTTTAAAATACTTTTTAAAAATTCCATAATACGAATAACTTTGGAAAGAGAAAAATTAATGTTCAAAATTTTTTTAAAATACCCACATAGATAAGGCTAATAATTCTACCATTTGCCGCTAGATGTCACATAGAATAAGACATTTGTTTGTTGATAAAGGCATTAGTTGTTTATAGGTGAGAATGGCTGCTGTAAAAGGAACAGCTCTCCATCCGGGGGATATAGCAGTAATCGTAGGCTATTTTATTGGTGTACTTTTTGTAGGATTATGGGTAAGTATCTTTCTTCTTACTTCATATAGGCAGTTTTATATTTTGTACGAATATCTATAATGTTATTAAGTACATAAATTTGAAAATACAAGTAGAGAAACCAAATCGTTTAAACTCTTTAAAAAGAAAGAAATTATTAATGTAAAACTAATTACTCTTGAAAATAGTTACTTATATTACTTTTAGTATGTTGAATGTGCATATTCTTTATTCATGTAAAACTAATTACTCCTGAAAATAGTTACGTATAGTACGATTTATCTTTTATCTTATATACTATCCAGCATACATTGTATAAAACTTTGTTCTAAATATATAACTGAAAAATCATTGTTTTTAATCAACATTTTCGTTTTTCACTTTCCATAAATAGTTAAGTAGAAACTCAAACAAAATATGAAGAGCCATTTGTATCGATTTTAAGTTGAAAATGCTAATATTTACTCATTTCATTGATTTTAATGGCTTTCATGAGTGTAATTTCTTGTTTTTAAATAATATTGATTATATAAATAAATATATAATGAGTTACAAACGTCAACTATAAGTCTGCCCTTGTTAAGTTATATATTTCTCTATAACTGAATTAACTGTTTCTAAAATACTTTGATTTATACGATAAACTTAGTTTTATAGATATATTCATCCAAGAACATCCTAGTAAAGCCAGTCGTGGCCTATTGGTTAACGTTCAAAGCTGCGATTCTGAGGTTCTAGATTTGACTCTGAACACACTCCGTACTTTCGGCTATGGACGCACTTATAATAGCAGCAGCAATTTCGCTATTCACGTGAGTGATCACGTAAGTATTGAATGTTGCTGACTGGCTCGCACGCCTGGTCAGAAGTTCAAAACTAGGAATGGCTATGAATGTACACCTGACAGTTAAACCTATTTAAGTTGCATTATTAACGTTGAAAATACCATAGCGCACCTCTCTCGGTTTTAAACTTTCTGTTGTTTTTTACTTAGTATTTCAGAATAATTGTGAAACTGCGTTCTCAACTCTTCTGGTTGTGGAACTAGTTCTTTAAATAATAAAGTATTGTCGTTAGTTTATTATTAATGCAAAGCTACACATTTGGCTATCTTTACTCTGTCCATCGCAGATAGCCGAATCCCGGATTTTAGCGTTGTAAATCCCTAAACTTACCGCTGACCAACCGCATTTAATTGAGAATGATGCATGAAATTAAACGTATTATGTTATTATTATTTAATGAAGACGACAAACAACATCAGAAAAATGTTTAATTACTTTTACCCGACGTTTCGGCTTACGCCTTTATCAATGGTCTATGAACGTCACAGGTTACCAAACTGATTCTAAATGACAGTAACCGAAAACAAAATACAGCTACAACAATATAACGGATACGAGTATAGTCGAACAGTTTAGAGTCGTTGATCATAAAAATAGAGAAAATAATAATAATAACATAAAAATATATAAAATCATAATGATAAAATTAATAATAATAATAAAATGTTAAAGGGGCCAGGCATTGTACCTATTAGTGGAAGAGAGTCTGTATTGAATCAAAATATTATATATTATGCTATTAGTTGATGTTTTCAAAGAACTAAATTTTTTGTTTTAAAAAACTGTTTCAACAACGATTTTTTTCATATATTTTTACAAAATTGCAACACAGTGTTGCTCGAGTTAAACGAATGCTATTACATATAAAGTAAAAATGTCTATGTTTTCAATAAACAAAGTCTAATCTTATTAACACTCTTCAGGATCAATATTGGTATTTTTAAATCTGAATGACACCTTATGTACACATGGGATAAGTGCACTGGTTAGAGACGCCTAGGATTCAAGTACAGCTGTCTTTAACTGCAAGCTACTGACCAGAGAGTGAACGCAACGAGATAGTGGTACACGCTGCCACAAGGGTTTTTACCGCTTTGAATGGTATTGACTGTGAATTATATAATGCGTCGACAGTTGGAAGTACGGAGAGAGTTTAACTGCGCGAACCTTATACTTTACGATTCACAGTTAGGCATGCTAACCACTAAGTCACTCCTGGTCCAACAGGCTCGGTAAAGAAAACCTGAAGCCATTGGCACTATTTAGAGTCAGTAAATAACATCTAATTCTGTAGATGGACAAAAACCCACAAACGTCGTCAAGATAGTGAGTTCATTCGTAGTTATTGTATAAAAATTATTAAAAGATCCTAAACTTAAAGACTTCATACAAACGTGATAGATATAACCTATCCACATAATCCCACAAAAAAGCCATCAAAACAGCTTAATCAAAGCCAGTAACATCACACTAACACTGCAGGTTTTGTGAAAAGCTTGCTAAGAGAGCCAAGTACATTAGACTTATTCGTACAAAGCTGAATTATTGAGATAATGTAACCCTACTTATATTTAGTAGTACCCGAAACGTTCTGAATAGAAAGCTGATTATTGATTAAACTAGAGCCCAGACTAGAATAAAAAGAGACCGTAAGAAATCAGATTCATTTTTGGGAGGCAAGTCCAAAATTTTAGAACATCCACAAAATTACTACACATGGAGAAATAAAAAAAAACTTCTAGGGTAGAAACAAATCCTATTTTAATAATTTTTTTACCTGTTTCTCAAACCGTTTTATAAACGCTACAAAAAGTACTGACTATTACTATTTTTGGCCCAGCATGGCCAGGTGGTTAGGGCGCTCAACTCGCAATCTGAAGGTCGCGGGTTCGAATCTCCGTCCCACCAAACATGCTCGCCCTTTTAGCCGTGGAGGTGTTATAATGTGACGGTCAATTCCACTATCCGTTGGTAAAAGAGTAGCCCAAGAGTTGGCGGTGGGTGGTGACGACTAGCTGCCTTCCCTCTAGCCTTACACTGCTAAATTAGGGACGGCTAGCGCAGATAGCCCTCGTGTAGCTTTGCGCGAAATTCAAAAACAAACAAACAAACTATTACTGTTAAAGGCTTCTTTGAATATTAGCAATGCACCCTCACTATATTATAATAAGCGTTCTTATTCATCAAACTGAAAGCATAAACAATCGCACCAACCTAAGACAGCACAAGAGATCATGGTCCTTATATTATGCGGCATTAATGGTAACATTTGATAGAATTGAAAGGTTAAAATATCCGCTAAGGCTTATTCCTGCTTGCACTATTCGTAAAACCACCATCACCACGTTCATCATATTTCTATATGGTTCCATATTTCCTGCAAATGAATATATACCAATTTTCTGGCTGTAAAGTCAAACATAAATCATCTTTCAAATGGAATATTGTTTCACACTTCATTCTTTGTAGAACCTTTGTAACTAATTGTTTTGTGCCTTATTGTGAACAGAATGCGTTTCATTGGGTATCTGCCATGCTTTTTTAACCCAATCTGTGCAACGCCAAAACAATGGATTGTTGGCCATTAGGGATGAAATTCAGAATGATCACCAACAATGTCAGGGCATTG